>NC_133136.1:900000-1072500 GCF_048418815.1 Hemitrygon akajei | reverse complement strand
AGGCATTTCCCGATTAACTCTGGCTTCAGCCGTACAAACCTAAAGCACACCCTGACTGATCAACAGGGATAAGTGTTGGGCCTGGTTGGTAAAGGCGTGGGCCAGTTTAAAGTGGCAGGATCGTGTGAAACTGAATCTCTGGTGGCGAGATCAGAAAGCACAAGAGGGCTGAATTGCCCACTGCCTATATGGTTTAAAATTTAAACCTAATCCAGATGGGGTGCACATCCCCATAAATTTTAGGCACTTCCCGATTAACTCTGGTTTTAGCCCCACAAACCCAAAGCACACCCTGATTGACCCTTGTTAAGTCCCCATAGACCTAGTGCTCCGGGTCGAGAGGGGTAAATTTCAACAGGGATGAGTGTTGGACTTGGTTAGTGAAGGCGTCGGTCATTTTGAAGTGGCAGGGTCGTGTGAAACTGAATCTCAAGTGGCAAGATCAGAAAGCACAAGAGGGCTGAATTGCCCACTGCCCGCATAATTTCACCCTAACTTAGTAAATTCCCATAAACTGGATATTCTGTGTTAAGAGGGGCAAGTTTCAATAAAGGCAAGTGGTGGACCTGGTTAATGGAGGCGTGGGCCAGTTCAAAGTGGCAGGGTCACGTGAAATTGAATCTCAAGTGGCGAGATCAAAAAACACGAGGGGGCTTTTTTGCTCACTGCCCGCATAATCTCAACCTAACCTTACAGTGACACGCTCTTCATTCTCCAGGCCACTGGAGGCCAATACGAAGGCTTAGATATTTAAACCCAAATGGACAGTGTACCTTTAAGAGTTGAATAAGTAAGGCTGCTTGGTATCCTAGCAACAGATAGGGTCTGCAGTTGGAGTGGTCAGACAGGTTTTAGGACACAATAAAAGTGGAGATGGAGTCCCGGGCTAGGGACGTTTTAACCGGATAGCATTTTTCAGAGACCTCCCCGGGAGACCGGAGTGATGGGAGTAAGTGGATTTGGTCTCCCAGGCGGGAGTCAAGCGTTGTTGGAGGCAGTTTGTTGGAGTTAAAATGGTTGACCCAAGACACAAAACTAGTGGTAAGAATATTATTGTTTTATTTTCCATGTAACCCTTGGCATATAGATGCCAGGTAGTGATTTTTTTTTTTAAAAATATCATTACCCTTAGAATTACATGCCTCTCATTATTGGTCCCTGGGAGGAATACAGGCAGTGTCTGAGCCTGACACTGTTGGGCCACCTCGAGTAGGGTGTCTAGTGATTAAAGGCCCGAAACACCTGATGATCCGAGGTTACATTACTGATGATGTGTCCCAGTGCACACCCGGTTCGTTGAACCAAGTGGTGTCGGACCTGGATAATGAAAGGCATGGTCCAGATTAATCTGGCTTTATTATACTAGCTCCTTCGCCATAGCAGTTCATATACCGTCATTTAAAATTCTGTATTCTAATATCTCCTAGTCAAACATATATATTCACTAGCTTAAAACTTAAACCTAATCTTAAAGTTTAGATGGGGTACACACCCCCACAAACCCTACTAAAGTTTAGATGGGGTACACACCCCCCCACAAACCCTACTAAAGTTTAGATGGGGTACACACCCCCACAAACCCTACTAAAGTTTAGATGGGGTACACACCCCCACAAACCCTATTCACTCCCCGATTAACCCTGGCTTTAGCCCCACAAACCCAAAGCACATCCTGATTGACCCTTGCTAAACCCCCATAGACAGTGTCCCGTGTCAAGAGGGGTAATTTCAACAGGAATAAGTGTTGGGTCTGATTGGTGAAGGCGTCGGCCAGTTTAAATATATCCACTAGCCTAAAATTTAAACCTAATCCTAAGGTCCAAAAGGGGCATACACCCCCACAAACCCTAGGAACTCTGGCTTCAGCCGTACAAACCTAAAGCACACCCTGACTGATCAACAGGGATAAGTGTTGGGCCTGGTTGGTAAAGGCGTGGGCCAGTTTAAAGTGGCAGGATCGTGTGAAACTGAATCTCTGGTGGCGAGATCAGAAAGCACAAGAGGGCTGAATTGCCCACTGCCTGTATGGTTTAAAATTTAAACCTAATCCAGATGGGGTGCACATCCCCATAAATTTTAGGCACTTCCCGATTAACTCTGGTTTTAGCCCCACAAACCCAAAGCACACCCTGATTGACCCTTGTTAAATCCCCATAGACCTAGTGCTCCGGGTTGAGAGGGGTAAATTTCAACAGGGATGAGTGTTGGACTTGGTTAGTGAAGGCGTCGGTCATTTTGAAGTGGCAGGGTCGTGTGAAACTGAATCTCAAGTGGCAAGATCAGAAAGCACAAGAGGGCTGAATTGCCCACTGCCCGCATAATTTCACCCTAATTTAGTAAATTCCCATAAACTGGATATTCTGTGTTAAGAGGGGCAAGTTTCAATAAAGGCAAGTGGTGGACCTGGTTAATGAAGGCGTGGGCCAGTTCAAAGTGGCAGGGTCACGTGAAATTGAATCTCAAGTGGCGAGATCAAAAAACACGAGGGGGCTTTTTTGCCCACTGCCCGCATAATCTCAACCTAACCCTAACCCTAACCCTAACCCTAACCCTAACCCTAACCCTAACCCTAACCCTAACCCTAACCCTAACCCTAACCCTAACCCTAACCCTAACCCTAAACCCTAACCCTAACCCTAACCCTAACCCTAACCCTAACCCTAACCCTAACCCTAACCCTAACCCTAACCCTAACCCTAACCCTAACCCTAACCCTAACCCTAACCCTAACCCTAACACTAACCCTAACCCTAACCCTAACCCTAACCCTAACCCTAACCCTAACCCTAACCCTAACCCTAACCCTAACCCTAACCCTAACCCTAACCCTAACCCTAACCCTAACCCTAACCCTAACCCTAACCCTAACCCTAACCCTAACGCGGACCCTAACCCTAACCCTAACCCTGACCCTAACCCTAACCCTGACCCTAACCCTAACCCTAACCCTAACCCTAACCCTAACCCTAACCCTAACCCTAACCCTAACCCTAACCCTAACCCTAACCCTAACCCTAACCCTAACCCTAACCCTAACCCTAACCCTAACCCTAACCCTAACCCTAACACTAACCCTAACCCTAACCCTAACCCTAACCCTAACCCTAACCCTAATGTGGGGGCCCTAACCCTAACCCTAACCCTAACCCTAACCCTAACCCTAACCCTAACCCTAACCCTAACCCTAACCCTAACCCTAACCCTAACCCTAATGCGGGACCCTAACCCTAACCCTAACCCTAACCCTAACCCTAACCCTAACCCTAACCCTAACCCTAACCCTAACCCTAACCCTAACCCTAACCCTAACCCTAACCCTAACCCTAACCCTAACCCTAATGCGGGCCCTAACCCTAACCCTAACCCTAACCCTAACCCTAACCCTAACCCTAACCCTAACCCTAACCCTAACCCTAACCCTAACCCTAACCCTAACCCTAACCCTAACCCTAACCCTAACCCTAATTTGTGGCCCTAACCCTAACCCTAACCCTAACCCTAACCCTAACCCTAACCCTAACCCTAACCCTAACCCTAACCCTAACCCTAACCCTAACCCTAACCCTAACCCTAACCCTATATCCACTAGCCTAAAATTTAAACCTAATCCTAAGGTCCAAAAGGGGCATACACCCCCACAAACCCTAGGCATTTCCCGATTAACTCTGGCTTCAGCCGTACAAACCTAAAGCACACCCTGACTGATCAACAGGGATAAGTGTTGGGCCTGGTTGGTAAAGGCGTGGGCCAGTTTAAAGTGGCAGGATCGTGTGAAACTGAATCTCTGGTGGCGAGATCAGAAAGCACAAGAGGGCTGAATTGCCCACTGCCTATATGGTTTAAAATTTAAACCTAATCCAGATGGGGTGCACATCCCCATAAATTTTAGGCACTTCCCGATTAACTCTGGTTTTAGCCCCACAAACCCAAAGCACACCCTGATTGACCCTTGTTAAGTCCCCATAGACCTAGTGCTCCGGGTCGAGAGGGGTAAATTTCAACAGGGATGAGTGTTGGACTTGGTTAGTGAAGGCGTCGGTCATTTTGAAGTGGCAGGGTCGTGTGAAACTGAATCTCAAGTGGCAAGATCAGAAAGCACAAGAGGGCTGAATTGCCCACTGCCCGCATAATTTCACCCTAACTTAGTAAATTCCCATAAACTGGATATTCTGTGTTAAGAGGGGCAAGTTTCAATAAAGGCAAGTGGTGGACCTGGTTAATGGAGGCGTGGGCCAGTTCAAAGTGGCAGGGTCACGTGAAATTGAATCTCAAGTGGCGAGATCAAAAAACACGAGGGGGCTTTTTTGCCCACTGCCCGCATAATCTCAACCTAACCTTACAGTGACACGCTCTTCATTCTCCAGGCCACTGGAGGCCAATACGAAGGCTTAGATATTTAAACCCAAATGGACAGTGTACCTTTAAGAGTTGAATAAGTAAGGCTGCTTGGTATCCTAGCAACAGATAGGGTCTGCAGTTGGAGTGGTCAGACAGGTTTTAGGACACAATAAAAGTGGAGATGGAGTCCCGGGCTAGGGACGTTTTAACCGGATAGCATTTTTCAGAGACCTCCCCGGGAGACCGGAGTGATGGGAGTAAGTGGATTTGGTCTCCCAGGCGGGAGTCAAGCGTTGTTGGAGGCAGTTTGTTGGAGTTAAAATGGTTGACCCAAGACACAAAACTAGTGGTAAGAATATTATTGTTTTATTTTCCATGTAACCCTTGGCATATAGATGCCAGGTAGTGATTTTTTTTTAAAAATATCATTACCCTTAGAATTACATGCCTCTCATTATTGGTCCCTGGGAGGAATACAGGCAGTGTCTGAGCCTGACACTGTTGGGCCACCTCGAGTAGGGTGTCTAGTGATTAAAGGCCCGAAACACCTGATGATCCGAGGTTACATTACTGATGATGTGTCCCAGTGCACACCCGGTTCGTTGAACCAAGTGGTGTCGGACCTGGATAATGAAAGGCATGGTCCAGATTAATCTGGCTTTATTATACTAGCTCCTTCGCCATAGCAGTTCATATACCGTCATTTAAAATTCTGTATTCTAATATCTCCTAGTCAAACATATATATTCACTAGCTTAAAACTTAAACCTAATCTTAAAGTTTAGATGGGGTACACACCCCCACAAACCCTACTAAAGTTTAGATGGGGTACACACCCCCCCACAAACCCTACTAAAGTTTAGATGGGGTACACACCCCCACAAACCCTACTAAAGTTTAGATGGGGTACACACCCCCACAAACCCTATTCACTCCCCGATTAACCCTGGCTTTAGCCCCACAAACCCAAAGCACATCCTGATTGACCCTTGCTAAACCCCCATAGACAGTGTCCCGTGTCAAGAGGGGTAATTTCAACAGGAATAAGTGTTGGGTCTGATTGGTGAAGGCGTCGGCCAGTTTAAATATATCCACTAGCCTAAAATTTAAACCTAATCCTAAGGTCCAAAAGGGGCATACACCCCCACAAACCCTAGGCATTTCCCGATTAACTCTGGCTTCAGCCGTACAAACCTAAAGCACACCCTGACTGATCAACAGGGATAAGTGTTGGGCCTGGTTGGTAAAGGCGTGGGCCAGTTTAAAGTGGCAGGATCGTGTGAAACTGAATCTCTGGTGGCGAGATCAGAAAGCACAAGAGGGCTGAATTGCCCACTGCCTATATGGTTTAAAATTTAAACCTAATCCAGATGGGGTGCACATCCCCATAAATTTTAGGCACTTCCCGATTAACTCTGGTTTTAGCCCCACAAACCCAAAGCACACCCTGATTGACCCTTGTTAAGTCCCCATAGACCTAGTGCTCCGGGTCGAGAGGGGTAAATTTCAACAGGGATGAGTGTTGGACTTGGTTAGTGAAGGCGTCGGTCATTTTGAAGTGGCAGGGTCGTGTGAAACTGAATCTCAAGTGGCAAGATCAGAAAGCACAAGAGGGCTGAATTGCCCACTGCCCGCATAATTTCACCCTAACTTAGTAAATTCCCATAAACTGGATATTCTGTGTTAAGAGGGGCAAGTTTCAATAAAGGCAAGTGGTGGACCTGGTTAATGGAGGCGTGGGCCAGTTCAAAGTGGCAGGGTCACGTGAAATTGAATCTCAAGTGGCGAGATCAAAAAACACGAGGGGGCTTTTTTGCTCACTGCCCGCATAATCTCAACCTAACCTTACAGTGACACGCTCTTCATTCTCCAGGCCACTGGAGGCCAATACGAAGGCTTAGATATTTAAACCCAAATGGACAGTGTACCTTTAAGAGTTGAATAAGTAAGGCTGCTTGGTATCCTAGCAACAGATAGGGTCTGCAGTTGGAGTGGTCAGACAGGTTTTAGGACACAATAAAAGTGGAGATGGAGTCCCGGGCTAGGGACGTTTTAACCGGATAGCATTTTTCAGAGACCTCCCCGGGAGACCGGAGTGATGGGAGTAAGTGGATTTGGTCTCCCAGGCGGGAGTCAAGCGTTGTTGGAGGCAGTTTGTTGGAGTTAAAATGGTTGACCCAAGACACAAAACTAGTGGTAAGAATATTATTGTTTTATTTTCCATGTAACCCTTGGCATATAGATGCCAGGTAGTGATTTTTTTTTTAAAAAATATCATTACCCTTAGAATTACATGCCTCTCATTATTGGTCCCTGGGAGGAATACAGGCAGTGTCTGAGCCTGACACTGTTGGGCCACCTCGAGTAGGGTGTCTAGTGATTAAAGGCCCGAAACACCTGATGATCCGAGGTTACATTACTGATGATGTGTCCCAGTGCACACCCGGTTCGTTGAACCAAGTGGTGTCGGACCTGGATAATGAAAGGCATGGTCCAGATTAATCTGGCTTTATTATACTAGCTCCTTCGCCATAGCAGTTCATATACCGTCATTTAAAATTCTGTATTCTAATATCTCCTAGTCAAACATATATATTCACTAGCTTAAAACTTAAACCTAATCTTAAAGTTTAGATGGGGTACACACCCCCACAAACCCTACTAAAGTTTAGATGGGGTACACACCCCCCCACAAACCCTACTAAAGTTTAGATGGGGTACACACCCCCACAAACCCTACTAAAGTTTAGATGGGGTACACACCCCCACAAACCCTATTCACTCCCCGATTAACCCTGGCTTTAGCCCCACAAACCCAAAGCACATCCTGATTGACCCTTGCTAAACCCCCATAGACAGTGTCCCGTGTCAAGAGGGGTAATTTCAACAGGAATAAGTGTTGGGTCTGATTGGTGAAGGCGTCGGCCAGTTTAAATATATCCACTAGCCTAAAATTTAAACCTAATCCTAAGGTCCAAAAGGGGCATACACCCCCACAAACCCTAGGCATTTCCCGATTAACTCTGGCTTCAGCCGTACAAACCTAAAGCACACCCTGACTGATCAACAGGGATAAGTGTTGGGCCTGGTTGGTAAAGGCGTGGGCCAGTTTAAAGTGGCAGGATCGTGTGAAACTGAATCTCTGGTGGCGAGATCAGAAAGCACAAGAGGGCTGAATTGCCCACTGCCTATATGGTTTAAAATTTAAACCTAATCCAGATGGGGTGCACATCCCCATAAATTTTAGGCACTTCCCGATTAACTCTGGTTTTAGCCCCACAAACCCAAAGCACACCCTGATTGACCCTTGTTAAGTCCCCATAGACCTAGTGCTCCGGGTCGAGAGGGGTAAATTTCAACAGGGATGAGTGTTGGACTTGGTTAGTGAAGGCGTCGGTCATTTTGAAGTGGCAGGGTCGTGTGAAACTGAATCTCAAGTGGCAAGATCAGAAAGCACAAGAGGGCTGAATTGCCCACTGCCCGCATAATTTCACCCTAACTTAGTAAATTCCCATAAACTGGATATTCTGTGTTAAGAGGGGCAAGTTTCAATAAAGGCAAGTGGTGGACCTGGTTAATGGAGGCGTGGGCCAGTTCAAAGTGGCAGGGTCACGTGAAATTGAATCTCAAGTGGCGAGATCAAAAAACACGAGGGGGCTTTTTTGCCCACTGCCCGCATAATCTCAACCTAACCCTAACCCTAACCCTAACCCTAACCCTAACCCTAACCCTAACCCTAACCCTAACCCTAACCCTAACCCTAACCCTAATGCGGGCCCTAACCCTAACCCTAACCCTAACCCTAACCCTAACCCTAACCCTAACCCTAACCCTAACCCTAACCCTAAACCCTAACCCTAACCCTAACCCTAACCCTAACCCTAACCCTAACCCTAACCCTAACCCTAACCCTAACCCTAAACCCTAACCCTAACCCTAACCCTAACCCTAACCCTAACCCTAACCCTAACCCTAACCCTAACCCTAACCCTAACCCTAACCCTAGTCAAACATATATATTCACTAGCTTAAAACTTAAACCTAATCTTAAAGTTTAGATGGGGTATACACCCCCACAAACCCTACTAAAGTTTAGATGGGGTACACACCCCCACAAACCCTACTAAAGTTTAGATGGGGTACACACCCCCACAAACCCTACTAAAGTTTAGATGGGGTACACACCCCCACAAACCCTATTCACTCCCCGATTAACCCTGGCTTTAGCCCCACAAACCCAAAGCACATCCTGATTGACCCTTGCTAAACCCCCATAGACAGTGTCCCGTGTCAAGAGGGGTAATTTCAACAGGAATAAGTGTTGGGTCTGATTGGTGAAGGCGTCGGCCAGTTTAAATATATCCACTAGCCTAAAATTTAAACCTAATCCTAAGGTCCAAAAGGGGCATACACCCCCACAAACCCTAGGCATTTCCCGATTAACTCTGGCTTCAGCCGTACAAACCTAAAGCACACCCTGACTGATCAACAGGGATAAGTGTTGGGCCTGGTTGGTAAAGGCGTGGGCCAGTTTAAAGTGGCAGGATCGTGTGAAACTGAATCTCTGGTGGCGAGATCAGAAAGCACAAGAGGGCTGAATTGCCCACTGCCTGTATGGTTTAAAATTTAAACCTAATCCAGATGGGGTGCACATCCCCATAAATTTTAGGCACTTCCCGATTAACTCTGGTTTTAGCCCCACAAACCCAAAGCACACCCTGATTGACCCTTGTTAAATCCCCATAGACCTAGTGCTCCGGGTTGAGAGGGGTAAATTTCAACAGGGATGAGTGTTGGACTTGGTTAGTGAAGGCGTCGGTCATTTTGAAGTGGCAGGGTCGTGTGAAACTGAATCTCAAGTGGCAAGATCAGAAAGCACAAGAGGGCTGAATTGCCCACTGCCCGCATAATTTCACCCTAATTTAGTAAATTCCCATAAACTGGATATTCTGTGTTAAGAGGGGCAAGTTGCAATAAAGGCAAGTGGTGGACCTGGTTAATGAAGGCGTGGGCCAGTTCAAAGTGGCAGGGTCACGTGAAATTGAATCTCAAGTGGCGAGATCAAAAAACACGAGGGGGCTTTTTTGCCCACTGCCCGCATAATCTCAACCTAACCTTACAGTGACACGCTCTTCATTCTCCAGGCCACTGGAGGCCAATAAGAAGGCTTAGATATTTAAACCCAAATGGACAGTGTACCTTTAAGAGTTGAATAAGTAAGGCTGCTTGGTATCCTAGCAACAGATAGGGTCTGCAGTTGGAGTGGTCAGACAGGTTTTAGGACACAATAAAAGTGGAGATGGAGTCCCGGGCTAGGGACGTTTTAACCGGATAGCATTTTTCAGAGACCTCCCCGGGAGACCGGAGTGATGGGAGTAAGTGGATTTGGTCTCCCAGGCGGGAGTCAAGCGTTGTTGGAGGCAGTTTGTTGGAGTTAAAATGGTTGACCCAAGATACAAAACTAGTGGTAAGAATATTATTGTTTTATTTTCCATGTAACCCTTGGCATATAGATGCCAGGTAGTGATTTTTTAAAAAAAATATCATTACCCTTAGAATTACATGCCTCTCATTATTGGTCCCTGGGAGGAATACAGGCAGTGTCTGAGCCTGACACTGTTGGGCCACCTCGAGTAGGGTGTCTAGTGATTAAAGGCCCGAAACACCTGATGATCCGAGGTTACATTACTGATGATGTGTCCCAGTGCACACCCGGTTCGTTGAACCAAGTGGTGTCGGACCTTGATAATGAAAGGCATGGTCCAGATTAACCTGGCTTTATTATATTAGCTCATTCGCCATAGCAGTTCATATACTGTCATTTAAAATTCTGTATTCTAATATCTCCTAGTCAAACATATATATTCACTAGCTTAAAACTTAAACCTAATCTTAAAGTTTAGATGGGGTATACACCCCCACAAACCCTACTAAAGTTTAGATGGGGTACACACCCCCACAAACCCTACTAAAGTTTAGATGGGGTACACACCCCCACAAACCCTACTAAAGTTTAGATGGGGTACACACCCCCACAAACCCTATTCACTCCCCGATTAACCCTGGCTTTAGCCCCACAAACCCAAAGCACATCCTGATTGACCCTTGCTAAACCCCCATAGACAGTGTCCCGTGTCAAGAGGGGTAATTTCAACAGGAATAAGTGTTGGGTCTGATTGGTGAAGGCGTCGGCCAGTTTAAATATATCCACTAGCCTAAAATTTAAACCTAATCCTAAGGTCCAAAAGGGGCATACACCCCCACAAACCCTAGGCATTTCCCGATTAACTCTGGCTTCAGCCGTACAAACCTAAAGCACACCCTGACTGATCAACAGGGATAAGTGTTGGGCCTGGTTGGTAAAGGCGTGGGCCAGTTTAAAGTGGCAGGATCGTGTGAAACTGAATCTCTGGTGGCGAGATCAGAAAGCACAAGAGGGCTGAATTGCCCACTGCCTGTATGGTTTAAAATTTAAACCTAATCCAGATGGGGTGCACATCCCCATAAATTTTAGGCACTTCCCGAT
Source organism: Hemitrygon akajei (assembly GCF_048418815.1). Lineage (NCBI taxonomy): Eukaryota > Metazoa > Chordata > Chondrichthyes > Myliobatiformes > Dasyatidae > Hemitrygon > Hemitrygon akajei. The sequence goes on along the minus strand of NC_133136.1, from coordinate 1,061,636 downwards.
TAACTCTGGTTTTAGCCCCACAAACCCAAAGCACACCCTGATTGACCCTTGTTAAATCCCCATAGACCTAGTGCTCCGGGTTGAGAGGGGTAAATTTCAACAGGGATGAGTGTTGGACTTGGTTAGTGAAGGCGTCGGTCATTTTGAAGTGGCAGGGTCGTGTGAAACTGAATCTCAAGTGGCAAGATCAGAAAGCACAAGAGGGCTGAATTGCCCACTGCCCGCATAATTTCACCCTAATTTAGTAAATTCCCATAAACTGGATATTCTGTGTTAAGAGGGGCAAGTTGCAATAAAGGCAAGTGGTGGACCTGGTTAATGAAGGCGTGGGCCAGTTCAAAGTGGCAGGGTCACGTGAAATTGAATCTCAAGTGGCGAGATCAAAAAACACGAGGGGGCTTTTTTGCCCACTGCCCGCATAATCTCAACCTAACCTTACAGTGACACGCTCTTCATTCTCCAGGCCACTGGAGGCCAATAAGAAGGCTTAGATATTTAAACCCAAATGGACAGTGTACCTTTAAGAGTTGAATAAGTAAGGCTGCTTGGTATCCTAGCAACAGATAGGGTCTGCAGTTGGAGTGGTCAGACAGGTTTTAGGACACAATAAAAGTGGAGATGGAGTCCCGGGCTAGGGACGTTTTAACCGGATAGCATTTTTCAGAGACCTCCCCGGGAGACCGGAGTGATGGGAGTAAGTGGATTTGGTCTCCCAGGCGGGAGTCAAGCGTTGTTGGAGGCAGTTTGTTGGAGTTAAAATGGTTGACCCAAGATACAAAACTAGTGGTAAGAATATTATTGTTTTATTTTCCATGTAACCCTTGGCATATAGATGCCAGGTAGTGATTTTTTAAAAAAAATATCATTACCCTTAGAATTACATGCCTCTCATTATTGGTCCCTGGGAGGAATACAGGCAGTGTCTGAGCCTGACACTGTTGGGCCACCTCGAGTAGGGTGTCTAGTGATTAAAGGCCCGAAACACCTGATGATCCGAGGTTACATTACTGATGATGTGTCCCAGTGCACACCCGGTTCGTTGAACCAAGTGGTGTCGGACCTTGATAATGAAAGGCATGGTCCAGATTAACCTGGCTTTATTATATTAGCTCATTCGCCATAGCAGTTCATATACTGTCATTTAAAATTCTGTATTCTAATATCTCCTAGTCAAACATATATATTCACTAGCTTAAAACTTAAACCTAATCTTAAAGTTTAGATGGGGTATACACCCCCACAAACCCTACTAAAGTTTAGATGGGGTACACACCCCCACAAACCCTACTAAAGTTTAGATGGGGTACACACCCCCACAAACCCTACTAAAGTTTAGATGGGGTACACACCCCCACAAACCCTATTCACTCCCCGATTAACCCTGGCTTTAGCCCCACAAACCCAAAGCACATCCTGATTGACCCTTGCTAAACCCCCATAGACAGTGTCCCGTGTCAAGAGGGGTAATTTCAACAGGAATAAGTGTTGGGTCTGATTGGTGAAGGCGTCGGCCAGTTTAAATATATCCACTAGCCTAAAATTTAAACCTAATCCTAAGGTCCAAAAGGGGCATACACCCCCACAAACCCTAGGCATTTCCCGATTAACTCTGGCTTCAGCCGTACAAACCTAAAGCACACCCTGACTGATCAACAGGGATAAGTGTTGGGCCTGGTTGGTAAAGGCGTGGGCCAGTTTAAAGTGGCAGGATCGTGTGAAACTGAATCTCTGGTGGCGAGATCAGAAAGCACAAGAGGGCTGAATTGCCCACTGCCTGTATGGTTTAAAATTTAAACCTAATCCAGATGGGGTGCACATCCCCATAAATTTTAGGCACTTCCCGATTAACTCTGGTTTTAGCCCCACAAACCCAAAGCACACCCTGATTGACCCTTGTTAAATCCCCATAGACCTAGTGCTCCGGGTTGAGAGGGGTAAATTTCAACAGGGATGAGTGTTGGACTTGGTTAGTGAAGGCGTCGGTCATTTTGAAGTGGCAGGGTCGTGTGAAACTGAATCTCAAGTGGCAAGATCAGAAAGCACAAGAGGGCTGAATTGCCCACTGCCCGCATAATTTCACCCTAATTTAGTAAATTCCCATAAACTGGATATTCTGTGTTAAGAGGGGCAAGTTGCAATAAAGGCAAGTGGTGGACCTGGTTAATGAAGGCGTGGGCCAGTTCAAAGTGGCAGGGTCACGTGAAATTGAATCTCAAGTGGCGAGATCAAAAAACACGAGGGGGCTTTTTTGCCCACTGCCCGCATAATCTCAACCTAACCTTACAGTGACACGCTCTTCATTCTCCAGGCCACTGGAGGCCAATAAGAAGGCTTAGATATTTAAACCCAAATGGACAGTGTACCTTTAAGAGTTGAATAAGTAAGGCTGCTTGGTATCCTAGCAACAGATAGGGTCTGCAGTTGGAGTGGTCAGACAGGTTTTAGGACACAATAAAAGTGGAGATGGAGTCCCGGGCTAGGGACGTTTTAACCGGATAGCATTTTTCAGAGACCTCCCCGGGAGACCGGAGTGATGGGAGTAAGTGGATTTGGTCTCCCAGGCGGGAGTCAAGCGTTGTTGGAGGCAGTTTGTTGGAGTTAAAATGGTTGACCCAAGATACAAAACTAGTGGTAAGAATATTATTGTTTTATTTTCCATGTAACCCTTGGCATATAGATGCCAGGTAGTGATTTTTAAAAAAAAATATCATTACCCTTAGAATTACATGCCTCTCATTATTGGTCCCTGGGAGGAATACAGGCAGTGTCTGAGCCTGACACTGTTGGGCCACCTCGAGTAGGGTGTCTAGTGATTAAAGGCCCGAAACACCTGATGATCCGAGGTTACATTACTGATGATGTGTCCCAGTGCACACCCGGTTCGTTGAACCAAGTGGTGTCGGACCTTGATAATGAAAGGCATGGTCCAGATTAACCTGGCTTTATTATATTAGCTCATTCGCCATAGCAGTTCATATACTGTCATTTAAAATTCTGTATTCTAATATCTCCTAGTCAAACATATATATTCACTAGCTTAAAACTTAAACCTAATCTTAAAGTTTAGATGGGGTATACACCCCCACAAACCCTACTAAAGTTTAGATGGGGTACACACCCCCACAAACCCTACTAAAGTTTAGATGGGGTACACACCCCCACAAACCCTACTAAAGTTTAGATGGGGTACACACCCCCACAAACCCTATTCACTCCCCGATTAACCCTGGCTTTAGCCCCACAAACCCAAAGCACATCCTGATTGACCCTTGCTAAACCCCCATAGACAGTGTCCCGTGTCAAGAGGGGTAATTTCAACAGGAATAAGTGTTGGGTCTGATTGGTGAAGGCGTCGGCCAGTTTAAATATATCCACTAGCCTAAAATTTAAACCTAATCCTAAGGTCCAAAAGGGGCATACACCCCCACAAACCCTAGGCATTTCCCGATTAACTCTGGCTTCAGCCGTACAAACCTAAAGCACACCCTGACTGATCAACAGGGATAAGTGTTGGGCCTGGTTGGTAAAGGCGTGGGCCAGTTTAAAGTGGCAGGATCGTGTGAAACTGAATCTCTGGTGGCGAGATCAGAAAGCACAAGAGGGCTGAATTGCCCACTGCCTGTATGGTTTAAAATTTAAACCTAATCCAGATGGGGTGCACATCCCCATAAATTTTAGGCACTTCCCGATTAACTCTGGTTTTAGCCCCACAAACCCAAAGCACACCCTGATTGACCCTTGTTAAATCCCCATAGACCTAGTGCTCCGGGTTGAGAGGGGTAAATTTCAACAGGGATGAGTGTTGGACTTGGTTAGTGAAGGCGTCGGTCATTTTGAAGTGGCAGGGTCGTGTGAAACTGAATCTCAAGTGGCAAGATCAGAAAGCACAAGAGGGCTGAATTGCCCACTGCCCGCATAATTTCACCCTAATTTAGTAAATTCCCATAAACTGGATATTCTGTGTTAAGAGGGGCAAGTTGCAATAAAGGCAAGTGGTGGACCTGGTTAATGAAGGCGTGGGCCAGTTCAAAGTGGCAGGGTCACGTGAAATTGAATCTCAAGTGGCGAGATCAAAAAACACGAGGGGGCTTTTTTGCCCACTGCCCGCATAATCTCAACCTAACCTTACAGTGACACGCTCTTCATTCTCCAGGCCACTGGAGGCCAATAAGAAGGCTTAGATATTTAAACCCAAATGGACAGTGTACCTTTAAGAGTTGAATAAGTAAGGCTGCTTGGTATCCTAGCAACAGATAGGGTCTGCAGTTGGAGTGGTCAGACAGGTTTTAGGACACAATAAAAGTGGAGATGGAGTCCCGGGCTAGGGACGTTTTAACCGGATAGCATTTTTCAGAGACCTCCCCGGGAGACCGGAGTGATGGGAGTAAGTGGATTTGGTCTCCCAGGCGGGAGTCAAGCGTTGTTGGAGGCAGTTTGTTGGAGTTAAAATGGTTGACCCAAGATACAAAACTAGTGGTAAGAATATTATTGTTTTATTTTCCATGTAACCCTTGGCATATAGATGCCAGGTAGTGATTTTTTTAAAAAAATATCATTACCCTTAGAATTACATGCCTCTCATTATTGGTCCCTGGGAGGAATACAGGCAGTGTCTGAGCCTGACACTGTTGGGCCACCTCGAGTAGGGTGTCTAGTGATTAAAGGCCCGAAACACCTGATGATCCGAGGTTACATTACTGATGATGTGTCCCAGTGCACACCCGGTTCGTTGAACCAAGTGGTGTCGGACCTTGATAATGAAAGGCATGGTCCAGATTAACCTGGCTTTATTATATTAGCTCATTCGCCATAGCAGTTCATATACTGTCATTTAAAATTCTGTATTCTAATATCTCCTAGTCAAACATATATATTCACTAGCTTAAAACTTAAACCTAATCTTAAAGTTTAGATGGGGTATACACCCCCACAAACCCTACTAAAGTTTAGATGGGGTACACACCCCCACAAACCCTACTAAAGTTTAGATGGGGTACACACCCCCACAAACCCTACTAAAGTTTAGATGGGGTACACACCCCCACAAACCCTATTCACTCCCCGATTAACCCTGGCTTTAGCCCCACAAACCCAAAGCACATCCTGATTGACCCTTGCTAAACCCCCATAGACAGTGTCCCGTGTCAAGAGGGGTAATTTCAACAGGAATAAGTGTTGGGTCTGATTGGTGAAGGCGTCGGCCAGTTTAAATATATCCACTAGCCTAAAATTTAAACCTAATCCTAAGGTCCAAAAGGGGCATACACCCCCACAAACCCTAGGCATTTCCCGATTAACTCTGGCTTCAGCCGTACAAACCTAAAGCACACCCTGACTGATCAACAGGGATAAGTGTTGGGCCTGGTTGGTAAAGGCGTGGGCCAGTTTAAAGTGGCAGGATCGTGTGAAACTGAATCTCTGGTGGCGAGATCAGAAAGCACAAGAGGGCTGAATTGCCCACTGCCTGTATGGTTTAAAATTTAAACCTAATCCAGATGGGGTGCACATCCCCATAAATTTTAGGCACTTCCCGATTAACTCTGGTTTTAGCCCCACAAACCCAAAGCACACCCTGATTGACCCTTGTTAAATCCCCATAGACCTAGTGCTCCGGGTTGAGAGGGGTAAATTTCAACAGGGATGAGTGTTGGACTTGGTTAGTGAAGGCGTCGGTCATTTTGAAGTGGCAGGGTCGTGTGAAACTGAATCTCAAGTGGCAAGATCAGAAAGCACAAGAGGGCTGAATTGCCCACTGCCCGCATAATTTCACCCTAATTTAGTAAATTCCCATAAACTGGATATTCTGTGTTAAGAGGGGCAAGTTGCAATAAAGGCAAGTGGTGGACCTGGTTAATGAAGGCGTGGGCCAGTTCAAAGTGGCAGGGTCACGTGAAATTGAATCTCAAGTGGCGAGATCAAAAAACACGAGGGGGCTTTTTTGCCCACTGCCCGCATAATCTCAACCTAACCTTACAGTGACACGCTCTTCATTCTCCAGGCCACTGGAGGCCAATAAGAAGGCTTAGATATTTAAACCCAAATGGACAGTGTACCTTTAAGAGTTGAATAAGTAAGGCTGCTTGGTATCCTAGCAACAGATAGGGTCTGCAGTTGGAGTGGTCAGACAGGTTTTAGGACACAATAAAAGTGGAGATGGAGTCCCGGGCTAGGGACGTTTTAACCGGATAGCATTTTTCAGAGACCTCCCCGGGAGACCGGAGTGATGGGAGTAAGTGGATTTGGTCTCCCAGGCGGGAGTCAAGCGTTGTTGGAGGCAGTTTGTTGGAGTTAAAATGGTTGACCCAAGATACAAAACTAGTGGTAAGAATATTATTGTTTTATTTTCCATGTAACCCTTGGCATATAGATGCCAGGTAGTGATTTTTTAAAAAAAATATCATTACCCTTAGAATTACATGCCTCTCATTATTGGTCCCTGGGAGGAATACAGGCAGTGTCTGAGCCTGACACTGTTGGGCCACCTCGAGTAGGGTGTCTAGTGATTAAAGGCCCGAAACACCTGATGATCCGAGGTTACATTACTGATGATGTGTCCCAGTGCACACCCGGTTCGTTGAACCAAGTGGTGTCGGACCTTGATAATGAAAGGCATGGTCCAGATTAACCTGGCTTTATTATATTAGCTCATTCGCCATAGCAGTTCATATACTGTCATTTAAAATTCTGTATTCTAATATCTCCTAGTCAAACATATATATTCACTAGCTTAAAACTTAAACCTAATCTTAAAGTTTAGATGGGGTATACACCCCCACAAACCCTACTAAAGTTTAGATGGGGTACACACCCCCACAAACCCTACTAAAGTTTAGATGGGGTACACACCCCCACAAACCCTACTAAAGTTTAGATGGGGTACACACCCCCACAAACCCTATTCACTCCCCGATTAACCCTGGCTTTAGCCCCACAAACCCAAAGCACATCCTGATTGACCCTTGCTAAACCCCCATAGACAGTGTCCCGTGTCAAGAGGGGTAATTTCAACAGGAATAAGTGTTGGGTCTGATTGGTGAAGGCGTCGGCCAGTTTAAATATATCCACTAGCCTAAAATTTAAACCTAATCCTAAGGTCCAAAAGGGGCATACACCCCCACAAACCCTAGGCATTTCCCGATTAACTCTGGCTTCAGCCGTACAAACCTAAAGCACACCCTGACTGATCAACAGGGATAAGTGTTGGGCCTGGTTGGTAAAGGCGTGGGCCAGTTTAAAGTGGCAGGATCGTGTGAAACTGAATCTCTGGTGGTGAGATCAGAAAGCACAAGAGGGCTGAATTGCCCACTGCCTGTATGGTTTAAAATTTAAACCTAATCCAGATGGGGTGCACATCCCCATAAATTTTAGGCACTTCCCGATTAACTCTGGTTTTAGCCCCACAAACCCAAAGCACACCCTGATTGACCCTTGTTAAATCCCCATAGACCTAGTGCTCCGGGTTGAGAGGGGTAAATTTCAACAGGGATGAGTGTTGGACTTGGTTAGTGAAGGCGTCGGTCATTTTGAAGTGGCAGGGTCGTGTGAAACTGAATCTCAAGTGGCAAGATCAGAAAGCACAAGAGGGCTGAATTGCCCACTGCCCGCATAATTTCACCCTAATTTAGTAAATTCCCATAAACTGGATATTCTGTGTTAAGAGGGGCAAGTTGCAATAAAGGCAAGTGGTGGACCTGGTTAATGAAGGCGTGGGCCAGTTCAAAGTGGCAGGGTCACGTGAAATTGAATCTCAAGTGGCGAGATCAAAAAACACGAGGGGGCTTTTTTGCCCACTGCCCGCATAATCTCAACCTAACCTTACAGTGACACGCTCTTCATTCTCCAGGCCACTGGAGGCCAATAAGAAGGCTTAGATATTTAAACCCAAATGGACAGTGTACCTTTAAGAGTTGAATAAGTAAGGCTGCTTGGTATCCTAGCAACAGATAGGGTCTGCAGTTGGAGTGGTCAGACAGGTTTTAGGACACAATAAAAGTGGAGATGGAGTCCCGGGCTAGGGACGTTTTAACCGGATAGCATTTTTCAGAGACCTCCCCGGGAGACCGGAGTGATGGGAGTAAGTGGATTTGGTCTCCCAGGCGGGAGTCAAGCGTTGTTGGAGGCAGTTTGTTGGAGTTAAAATGGTTGACCCAAGATACAAAACTAGTGGTAAGAATATTATTGTTTTATTTTCCATGTAACCCTTGGCATATAGATGCCAGGTAGTGATTTTTTAAAAAAAATATCATTACCCTTAGAATTACATGCCTCTCATTATTGGTCCCTGGGAGGAATACAGGCAGTGTCTGAGCCTGACACTGTTGGGCCACCTCGAGTAGGGTGTCTAGTGATTAAAGGCCCGAAACACCTGATGATCCGAGGTTACATTACTGATGATGTGTCCCAGTGCACACCCGGTTCGTTGAACCAAGTGGTGTCGGACCTTGATAATGAAAGGCATGGTCCAGATTAACCTGGCTTTATTATATTAGCTCATTCGCCATAGCAGTTCATATACTGTCATTTAAAATTCTGTATTCTAATATCTCCTAGTCAAACATATATATTCACTAGCTTAAAACTTAAACCTAATCTTAAAGTTTAGATGGGGTATACACCCCCACAAACCCTACTAAAGTTTAGATGGGGTACACACCCCCACAAACCCTACTAAAGTTTAGATGGGGTACACACCCCCACAAACCCTACTAAAGTTTAGATGGGGTACACACCCCCACAAACCCTATTCACTCCCCGATTAACCCTGGCTTTAGCCCCACAAACCCAAAGCACATCCTGATTGACCCTTGCTAAACCCCCATAGACAGTGTCCCGTGTCAAGAGGGGTAATTTCAACAGGAATAAGTGTTGGGTCTGATTGGTGAAGGCGTCGGCCAGTTTAAATATATCCACTAGCCTAAAATTTAAACCTAATCCTAAGGTCCAAAAGGGGCATACACCCCCACAAACCCTAGGCATTTCCCGATTAACTCTGGCTTCAGCCGTACAAACCTAAAGCACACCCTGACTGATCAACAGGGATAAGTGTTGGGCCTGGTTGGTAAAGGCGTGGGCCAGTTTAAAGTGGCAGGATCGTGTGAAACTGAATCTCTGGTGGCGAGATCAGAAAGCACAAGAGGGCTGAATTGCCCACTGCCTGTATGGTTTAAAATTTAAACCTAATCCAGATGGGGTGCACATCCCCATAAATTTTAGGCACTTCCCGATTAACTCTGGTTTTAGCCCCACAAACCCAAAGCACACCCTGATTGACCCTTGTTAAATCCCCATAGACCTAGTGCTCCGGGTTGAGAGGGGTAAATTTCAACAGGGATGAGTGTTGGACTTGGTTAGTGAAGGCGTCGGTCATTTTGAAGTGGCAGGGTCGTGTGAAACTGAATCTCAAGTGGCAAGATCAGAAAGCACAAGAGGGCTGAATTGCCCACTGCCCGCATAATTTCACCCTAATTTAGTAAATTCCCATAAACTGGATATTCTGTGTTAAGAGGGGCAAGTTGCAATAAAGGCAAGTGGTGGACCTGGTTAATGAAGGCGTGGGCCAGTTCAAAGTGGCAGGGTCACGTGAAATTGAATCTCAAGTGGCGAGATCAAAAAACACGAGGGGGCTTTTTTGCCCACTGCCCGCATAATCTCAACCTAACCTTACAGTGACACGCTCTTCATTCTCCAGGCCACTGGAGGCCAATAAGAAGGCTTAGATATTTAAACCCAAATGGACAGTGTACCTTTAAGAGTTGAATAAGTAAGGCTGCTTGGTATCCTAGCAACAGATAGGGTCTGCAGTTGGAGTGGTCAGACAGGTTTTAGGACACAATAAAAGTGGAGATGGAGTCCCGGGCTAGGGACGTTTTAACCGGATAGCATTTTTCAGAGACCTCCCCGGGAGACCGGAGTGATGGGAGTAAGTGGATTTGGTCTCCCAGGCGGGAGTCAAGCGTTGTTGGAGGCAGTTTGTTGGAGTTAAAATGGTTGACCCAAGATACAAAACTAGTGGTAAGAATATTATTGTTTTATTTTCCATGTAACCCTTGGCATATAGATGCCAGGTAGTGATTTTTTAAAAAAAATATCATTACCCTTAGAATTACATGCCTCTCATTATTGGTCCCTGGGAGGAATACAGGCAGTGTCTGAGCCTGACACTGTTGGGCCACCTCGAGTAGGGTGTCTAGTGATTAAAGGCCCGAAACACCTGATGATCCGAGGTTACATTACTGATGATGTGTCCCAGTGCACACCCGGTTCGTTGAACCAAGTGGTGTCGGACCTTGATAATGAAAGGCATGGTCCAGATTAACCTGGCTTTATTATATTAGCTCATTCGCCATAGCAGTTCATATACTGTCATTTAAAATTCTGTATTCTAATATCTCCTAGTCAAACATATATATTCACTAGCTTAAAACTTAAACCTAATCTTAAAGTTTAGATGGGGTATACACCCCCACAAACCCTACTAAAGTTTAGATGGGGTACACACCCCCACAAACCCTACTAAAGTTTAGATGGGGTACACACCCCCACAAACCCTACTAAAGTTTAGATGGGGTACACACCCCCACAAACCCTATTCACTCCCCGATTAACCCTGGCTTTAGCCCCACAAACCCAAAGCACATCCTGATTGACCCTTGCTAAACCCCCATAGACAGTGTCCCGTGTCAAGAGGGGTAATTTCAACAGGAATAAGTGTTGGGTCTGATTGGTGAAGGCGTCGGCCAGTTTAAATATATCCACTAGCCTAAAATTTAAACCTAATCCTAGGGTCCAAAAGGGGCATACACCCCCACAAACCCTAGGAACTCTGGCTTCAGCCGTACAAACCTAAAGCACACCCTGACTGATCAACAGGGATAAGTGTTGGGCCTGGTTGGTAAAGGCGTGGGCCAGTTTAAAGTGGCAGGATCGTGTGAAACTGAATCTCTGGTGGCGAGATCAGAAAGCACAAGAGGGCTGAATTGCCCACTGCCTGTATGGTTTAAAATTTAAACCTAATCCAGATGGGGTGCACATCCCTATAAATTTTAGGCACTTCCCGATTAACTCTGGTTTTAGCCCCACAAACCCAAAGCACACCCTGATTGACCCTTGTTAAATCCCCATAGACTTAGTGCTCCGGGTCGAGAGGGGTAAATTTCAACAGGGATGAGTGTTGGACTTGGTTAGTGAAGGCGTCGGTCATTTTGAAGTGGCAGGGTCGTGTGAAACTGAATCTCAAGTGGCAAGATCAGAAAGCACAAGAGGGCTGAATTGCCCACTGCCCGCATAATTTCACCCTAACTTAGTAAATTCCCATAAATTGGATATTCTGTGTTAAGAGGGGCAAGTTTCAATAAAGGCAAGTGGTGGACCTGGTTAATGAAGGCGTGGGCCAGTTCAAAGTGGCAGGGTCACGTGAAATTGAATCTCAAGTGGCGAGATCAAAAAACACGAGGGGGCTTTTTTGTCCACTGCCCGCATAATCTCAACCTAACCTTACAGTGACACGCTCTTCATTCTCCAGGCCACTGGAGGCCAATAAGAAGGCTTAGATATTTAAACCCAAATGGACAGTGTACCTTTAAGAGTTGAATAGGTAAGGCTGCTTGGTATCCTAGCAACAGATAGGGTCTGCAGTTGGAGTGGTCAGACAGGTTTTAGGACACAATAAAAGTGGAGATGGAGTCCCGGGCTAGGGACGTTTTAACCGGATAGCATTTTTCAGAGACCTCCCCGGGAGACCGGAGTGATGGGAGTAAGTGGATTTGGTCTCCCAGGCGGGAGTCAAGCGTTGTTGGAGGCAGTTTGTTGGAGTTAAAATGGTTGACCCAAGACACAAAACTAGTGGTAAGAATATTATTGTTTTATTTTCCATGTAACCCTTGGCATATAGATGCCAGGTAGTGATTTTTTTTAAAAAATATCATTACCCTTAGAATTACATGCCTCTCATTATTGGTCCCTGGGAGGAATACAGGCAGTGTCTGAGCCTGACACTGTTGGGCCACCTCGAGTAGGGTGTCTAGTGATTAAAGGCCCGAAACACCTGATGATCCGAGGTTACATTACTGATGATGTGTCCCAGTGCACACCCGGTTCGTTGAACCAAGTGGTGTCGGACCTTGATAATGAAAGGCATGGTCCAGATTAACCTGGCTTTATTATACTAGCTCATTCGCCATAGCAGTTCATATACCGTCATTTAAAATTCTGTATTCTAATATCTCCTAGTCAAACATATATATTCACTAGCTTAAAACTTAAACCTAATCTTAAAGTTTAGATGGGGTACACACCCCCACAAACCCTACTAAAGTTTAGATGGGGTACACACCCCCACAAACCCTACTAAAGTTTAGATGGGGTACACACCCCCACAAACCCTATTCACTCCCCGATTAACCCTGGCTTTAGCCCCACAAACCCAAAGCACATCCTGATTGACCCTTGCTAAACTCCCATAGACAGTGTCCCGTGTCAAGAGGGGTAATTTCAACAGGAATAAGTGTTGGGTCTGATTGGTGAAGGCGTCGGCCAGTTTAAATATATCCACTAGCCTAAAATTTAAACCTAATCCTAGGGTCCAAAAGGGGCATACACCCCCACAAACCCTAGGAACTCTGGCTTCAGCCGTACAAACCTAAAGCACACCCTGACTGATCAACAGGGATAAGTGTTGGGCCTGGTTGGTAAAGGCGTGGGCCAGTTTAAAGTGGCAGGATCGTGTGAAACTGAATCTCTGGTGGCGAGATCAGAAAGCACAAGAGGGCTGAATTGCCCACTGCCTGTATGGTTTAAAATTTAAACCTAATCCAGATGGGGTGCACATCCCTATAAATTTTAGGCACTTCCCGATTAACTCTGGTTTTAGCCCCACAAACCCAAAGCACACCCTGATTGACCCTTGTTAAATCCCCATAGACTTAGTGCTCCGGGTCGAGAGGGGTAAATTTCAACAGGGATGAGTGTTGGACTTGGTTAGTGAAGGCGTCGGTCATTTTGAAGTGGCAGGGTCGTGTGAAACTGAATCTCAAGTGGCAAGATCAGAAAGCACAAGAGGGCTGAATTGCCCACTGCCCGCATAATTTCACCCTAACTTAGTAAATTCCCATAAATTGGATATTCTGTGTTAAGAGGGGCAAGTTTCAATAAAGGCAAGTGGTGGACCTGGTTAATGAAGGCGTGGGCCAGTTCAAAGTGGCAGGGTCACGTGAAATTGAATCTCAAGTGGCGAGATCAAAAAACACGAGGGGGCTTTTTTGCCCACTGCCCGCATAATCTCAACCTAACCTTACAGTGACACGCTCTTCATTCTCCAGGCCACTGGAGGCCAATAAGAAGGCTTAGATATTTAAACCCAAATGGACAGTGTACCTTTAAGAGTTGAATAGGTAAGGCTGCTTGGTATCCTAGCAACAGATAGGGTCTGCAGTTGGAGTGGTCAGACAGGTTTTAGGACACAATAAAAGTGGAGATGGAGTCCCGGGCTAGGGACGTTTTAACCGGATAGCATTTTTCAGAGACCTCCCCGGGAGACCGGAGTGATGGGAGTAAGTGGATTTGGTCTCCCAGGCGGGAGTCAAGCGTTGTTGGAGGCAGTTTGTTGGAGTTAAAATGGTTGACCCAAGACACAAAACTAGTGGTAAGAATATTATTGTTTTATTTTCCATGTAACCCTTGGCATATAGATGCCAGGTAGTGATTTTTTTTAAAAAATATCATTACCCTTAGAATTACATGCCTCTCATTATTGGTCCCTGGGAGGAATACAGGCAGTGTCTGAGCCTGACACTGTTGGGCCACCTCGAGTAGGGTGTCTAGTGATTAAAGGCCCGAAACACCTGATGATCCGAGGTTACATTACTGATGATGTGTCCCAGTGCACACCCGGTTCGTTGAACCAAGTGGTGTCGGACCTTGATAATGAAAGGCATGGTCCAGATTAACCTGGCTTTATTATACTAGCTCATTCGCCATAGCAGTTCATATACCGTCATTTAAAATTCTGTATTCTAATATCTCCTAGTCAAACATATATATTCACTAGCTTAAAACTTAAACCTAATCTTAAAGTTTAGATGGGGTACACACCCCCACAAACCCTACTAAAGTTTAGATGGGGTACACACCCCCACAAACCCTACTAAAGTTTAGATGGGGTACACACCCCCACAAACCCTATTCACTCCCCGATTAACCCTGGCTTTAGCCCCACAATCCCAAAGCACATCCTGATTGACCCTTGCTAAACTCCCATAGACAGTGTCCCGTGTCAAGAGGGGTAATTTCAACAGGAATAAGTGTTGGGTCTGATTGGTGAAGGCGTCGGCCAGTTTAAATATATCCACTAGCCTAAAATTTAAACCTAATCCTAGGGTCCAAAAGGGGCATACACCCCCACAAACCCTAGGAACTCTGGCTTCAGCCGTACAAACCTAAAGCACACCCTGACTGATCAACAGGGATAAGTGTTGGGCCTGGTTGGTAAAGGCGTGGGCCAGTTTAAAGTGGCAGGATCGTGTGAAACTGAATCTCTGGTGGCGAGATCAGAAAGCACAAGAGGGCTGAATTGCCCACTGCCTGTATGGTTTAAAATTTAAACCTAATCCAGATGGGGTGCACATCCCTATAAATTTTAGGCACTTCCCGATTAACTCTGGTTTTAGCCCCACAAACCCAAAGCACACCCTGATTGACCCTTGTTAAATCCCCATAGACTTAGTGCTCCGGGTCGAGAGGGGTAAATTTCAACAGGGATGAGTGTTGGACTTGGTTAGTGAAGGCGTCGGTCATTTTGAAGTGGCAGGGTCGTGTGAAACTGAATCTCAAGTGGCAAGATCAGAAAGCACAAGAGGGCTGAATTGCCCACTGCCCGCATAATTTCACCCTAACTTAGTAAATTCCCATAAATTGGATATTCTGTGTTAAGAGGGGCAAGTTTCAATAAAGGCAAGTGGTGGACCTGGTTAATGAAGGCGTGGGCCAGTTCAAAGTGGCAGGGTCACGTGAAATTGAATCTCAAGTGGCGAGATCAAAAAACACGAGGGGGCTTTTTTGCCCACTGCCCGCATAATCTCAACCTAACCTTACAGTGACACGCTCTTCATTCTCCAGGCCACTGGAGGCCAATAAGAAGGCTTAGATATTTAAACCCAAATGGACAGTGTACCTTTAAGAGTTGAATAGGTAAGGCTGCTTGGTATCCTAGCAACAGATAGGGTCTGCAGTTGGAGTGGTCAGACAGGTTTTAGGACACAATAAAAGTGGAGATGGAGTCCCGGGCTAGGGACGTTTTAACCGGATAGCATTTTTCAGAGACCTCCCCGGGAGACCGGAGTGATGGGAGTAAGTGGATTTGGTCTCCCAGGCGGGAGTCAAGCGTTGTTGGAGGCAGTTTGTTGGAGTTAAAATGGTTGACCCAAGACACAAAACTAGTGGTAAGAATATTATTGTTTTATTTTCCATGTAACCCTTGGCATATAGATGCCAGGTAGTGATTTTTTTTTAAAAATATCATTACCCTTAGAATTACATGCCTCTCATTATTGGTCCCTGGGAGGAATACAGGCAGTGTCTGAGCCTGACACTGTTGGGCCACCTCGAGTAGGGTGTCTAGTGATTAAAGGCCCGAAACACCTGATGATCCGAGGTTACATTACTGATGATGTGTCCCAGTGCACACCCGGTTCGTTGAACCAAGTGGTGTCGGACCTTGATAATGAAAGGCATGGTCCAGATTAACCTGGCTTTATTATACTAGCTCATTCGCCATAGCAGTTCATATACCGTCATTTAAAATTCTGTATTCTAATATCTCCTAGTCAAACATATATATTCACTAGCTTAAAACTTAAACCTAATCTTAAAGTTTAGATGGGGTACACACCCCCACAAACCCTACTAAAGTTTAGATGGGGTACACACCCCCACAAACCCTACTAAAGTTTAGATGGGGTACACACCCCCACAAACCCTATTCACTCCCCGATTAACCCTGGCTTTAGCCCCACAAACCCAAAGCACATCCTGATTGACCCTTGCTAAACTCCCATAGACAGTGTCCCGTGTCAAGAGGGGTAATTTCAACAGGAATAAGTGTTGGGTCTGATTGGTGAAGGCGTCGGCCAGTTTAAATATATCCACTAGCCTAAAATTTAAACCTAATCCTAGGGTCCAAAAGGGGCATACACCCCCACAAACCCTAGGAACTCTGGCTTCAGCCGTACAAACCTAAAGCACACCCTGACTGATCAACAGGGATAAGTGTTGGGCCTGGTTGGTAAAGGCGTGGGCCAGTTTAAAGTGGCAGGATCGTGTGAAACTGAATCTCTGGTGGCGAGATCAGAAAGCACAAGAGGGCTGAATTGCCCACTGCCTGTATGGTTTAAAATTTAAACCTAATCCAGATGGGGTGCACATCCCTATAAATTTTAGGCACTTCCCGATTAACTCTGGTTTTAGCCCCACAAACCCAAAGCACACCCTGATTGACCCTTGTTAAATCCCCATAGACTTAGTGCTCCGGGTCGAGAGGGGTAAATTTCAACAGGGATGAGTGTTGGACTTGGTTAGTGAAGGCGTCGGTCATTTTGAAGTGGCAGGGTCGTGTGAAACTGAATCTCAAGTGGCAAGATCAGAAAGCACAAGAGGGCTGAATTGCCCACTGCCCGCATAATTTCACCCTAACTTAGTAAATTCCCATAAATTGGATATTCTGTGTTAAGAGGGGCAAGTTTCAATAAAGGCAAGTGGTGGACCTGGTTAATGAAGGCGTGGGCCAGTTCAAAGTGGCAGGGTCACGTGAAATTGAATCTCAAGTGGCGAGATCAAAAAACACGAGGGGGCTTTTTTGCCCACTGCCCGCATAATCTCAACCTAACCTTACAGTGACACGCTCTTCATTCTCCAGGCCACTGGAGGCCAATAAGAAGGCTTAGATATTTAAACCCAAATGGACAGTGTACCTTTAAGAGTTGAATAGGTAAGGCTGCTTGGTATCCTAGCAACAGATAGGGTCTGCAGTTGGAGTGGTCAGACAGGTTTTAGGACACAATAAAAGTGGAGATGGAGTCCCGGGCTAGGGACGTTTTAACCGGATAGCATTTTTCAGAGACCTCCCCGGGAGACCGGAGTGATGGGAGTAAGTGGATTTGGTCTCCCAGGCGGGAGTCAAGCGTTGTTGGAGGCAGTTTGTTGGAGTTAAAATGGTTGACCCAAGACACAAAACTAGTGGTAAGAATATTATTGTTTTATTTTCCATGTAACCCTTGGCATATAGATGCCAGGTAGTGATTTTTTTTAAAAAATATCATTACCCTTAGAATTACATGCCTCTCATTATTGGTCCCTGGGAGGAATACAGGCAGTGTCTGAGCCTGACACTGTTGGGCCACCTCGAGTAGGGTGTCTAGTGATTAAAGGCCCGAAACACCTGATGATCCGAGGTTACATTACTGATGATGTGTCCCAGTGCACACCCGGTTCGTTGAACCAAGTGGTGTCGGACCTTGATAATGAAAGGCATGGTCCAGATTAACCTGGCTTTATTATACTAGCTCATTCGCCATAGCAGTTCATATACCGTCATTTAAAATTCTGTATTCTAATATCTCCTAGTCAAACATATATATTCACTAGCTTAAAACTTAAACCTAATCTTAAAGTTTAGATGGGGTACACACCCCCACAAACCCTACTAAAGTTTAGATGGGGTACACACCCCCACAAACCCTACTAAAGTTTAGATGGGGTACACACCCCCACAAACCCTATTCACTCCCCGATTAACCCTGGCTTTAGCCCCACAAACCCAAAGCACATCCTGATTGACCCTTGCTAAACTCCCATAGACAGTGTCCCGTGTCAAGAGGGGTAATTTCAACAGGAATAAGTGTTGGGTCTGATTGGTGAAGGCGTCGGCCAGTTTAAATATATCCACTAGCCTAAAATTTAAACCTAATCCTAGGGTCCAAAAGGGGCATACACCCCCACAAACCCTAGGAACTCTGGCTTCAGCCGTACAAACCTAAAGCACACCCTGACTGATCAACAGGGATAAGTGTTGGGCCTGGTTGGTAAAGGCGTGGGCCAGTTTAAAGTGGCAGGATCGTGTGAAACTGAATCTCTGGTGGCGAGATCAGAAAGCACAAGAGGGCTGAATTGCCCACTGCCTGTATGGTTTAAAATTTAAACCTAATCCAGATGGGGTGCACATCCCTATAAATTTTAGGCACTTCCCGATTAACTCTGGTTTTAGCCCCACAAACCCAAAGCACACCCTGATTGACCCTTGTTAAATCCCCATAGACTTAGTGCTCCGGGTCGAGAGGGGTAAATTTCAACAGGGATGAGTGTTGGACTTGGTTAGTGAAGGCGTCGGTCATTTTGAAGTGGCAGGGTCGTGTGAAACTGAATCTCAAGTGGCAAGATCAGAAAGCACAAGAGGGCTGAATTGCCCACTGCCCGCATAATTTCACCCTAACTTAGTAAATTCCCATAAATTGGATATTCTGTGTTAAGAGGGGCAAGTTTCAATAAAGGCAAGTGGTGGACCTGGTTAATGAAGGCGTGGGCCAGTTCAAAGTGGCAGGGTCACGTGAAATTGAATCTCAAGTGGCGAGATCAAAAAACACGAGGGGGCTTTTTTGCCCACTGCCCGCATAATCTCAACCTAACCTTACAGTGACACGCTCTTCATTCTCCAGGCCACTGGAGGCCAATAAGAAGGCTTAGATATTTAAACCCAAATGGACAGTGTACCTTTAAGAGTTGAATAGGTAAGGCTGCTTGGTATCCTAGCAACAGATAGGGTCTGCAGTTGGAGTGGTCAGACAGGTTTTAGGACACAATAAAAGTGGAGATGGAGTCCCGGGCTAGGGACGTTTTAACCGGATAGCATTTTTCAGAGACCTCCCCGGGAGACCGGAGTGATGGGAGTAAGTGGATTTGGTCTCCCAGGCGGGAGTCAAGCGTTGTTGGAGGCAGTTTGTTGGAGTTAAAATGGTTGACCCAAGACACAAAACTAGTGGTAAGAATATTATTGTTTTATTTTCCATGTAACCCTTGGCATATAGATGCCAGGTAGTGATTTTTTTTTAAAAATATCATTACCCTTAGAATTACATGCCTCTCATTATTGGTCCCTGGGAGGAATACAGGCAGTGTCTGAGCCTGACACTGTTGGGCCACCTCGAGTAGGGTGTCTAGTGATTAAAGGCCCGAAACACCTGATGATCCGAGGTTACATTACTGATGATGTGTCCCAGTGCACACCCGGTTCGTTGAACCAAGTGGTGTCGGACCTTGATAATGAAAGGCATGGTCCAGATTAACCTGGCTTTATTATACTAGCTCATTCGCCATAGCAGTTCATATACCGTCATTTAAAATTCTGTATTCTAATATCTCCTAGTCAAACATATATATTCACTAGCTTAAAACTTAAACCTAATCTTAAAGTTTAGATGGGGTACACACCCCCACAAACCCTACTAAAGTTTAGATGGGGTACACACCCCCACAAACCCTACTAAAGTTTAGATGGGGTACACACCCCCACAAACCCTATTCACTCCCCGATTAACCCTGGCTTTAGCCCCACAAACCCAAAGCACATCCTGATTGACCCTTGCTAAACTCCCATAGACAGTGTCCCGTGTCAAGAGGGGTAATTTCAACAGGAATAAGTGTTGGGTCTGATTGGTGAAGGCGTCGGCCAGTTTAAATATATCCACTAGCCTAAAATTTAAACCTAATCCTAGGGTCCAAAAGGGGCATACACCCCCACAAACCCTAGGAACTCTGGCTTCAGCCGTACAAACCTAAAGCACACCCTGACTGATCAACAGGGATAAGTGTTGGGCCTGGTTGGTAAAGGCGTGGGCCAGTTTAAAGTGGCAGGATCGTGTGAAACTGAATCTCTGGTGGCGAGATCAGAAAGCACAAGAGGGCTGAATTGCCCACTGCCTGTATGGTTTAAAATTTAAACCTAATCCAGATGGGGTGCACATCCCTATAAATTTTAGGCACTTCCCGATTAACTCTGGTTTTAGCCCCACAAACCCAAAGCACACCCTGATTGACCCTTGTTAAATCCCCATAGACTTAGTGCTCCGGGTCGAGAGGGGTAAATTTCAACAGGGATGAGTGTTGGACTTGGTTAGTGAAGGCGTCGGTCATTTTGAAGTGGCAGGGTCGTGTGAAACTGAATCTCAAGTGGCAAGATCAGAAAGCACAAGAGGGCTGAATTGCCCACTGCCCGCATAATTTCACCCTAACTTAGTAAATTCCCATAAATTGGATATTCTGTGTTAAGAGGGGCAAGTTTCAATAAAGGCAAGTGGTGGACCTGGTTAATGAAGGCGTGGGCCAGTTCAAAGTGGCAGGGTCACGTGAAATTGAATCTCAAGTGGCGAGATCAAAAAACACGAGGGGGCTTTTTTGCCCACTGCCCGCATAATCTCAACCTAACCTTACAGTGACACGCTCTTCATTCTCCAGGCCACTGGAGGCCAATAAGAAGGCTTAGATATTTAAACCCAAATGGACAGTGTACCTTTAAGAGTTGAATAGGTAAGGCTGCTTGGTATCCTAGCAACAGATAGGGTCTGCAGTTGGAGTGGTCAGACAGGTTTTAGGACACAATAAAAGTGGAGATGGAGTCCCGGGCTAGGGACGTTTTAACCGGATAGCATTTTTCAGAGACCTCCCCGGGAGACCGGAGTGATGGGAGTAAGTGGATTTGGTCTCCCAGGCGGGAGTCAAGCGTTGTTGGAGGCAGTTTGTTGGAGTTAAAATGGTTGACCCAAGACACAAAACTAGTGGTAAGAATATTATTGTTTTATTTTCCATGTAACCCTTGGCATATAGATGCCAGGTAGTGATTTTTTTTTAAAAATATCATTACCCTTAGAATTACATGCCTCTCATTATTGGTCCCTGGGAGGAATACAGGCAGTGTCTGAGCCTGACACTGTTGGGCCACCTCGAGTAGGGTGTCTAGTGATTAAAGGCCCGAAACACCTGATGATCCGAGGTTACATTACTGATGATGTGTCCCAGTGCACACCCGGTTCGTTGAACCAAGTGGTGTCGGACCTTGATAATGAAAGGCATGGTCCAGATTAACCTGGCTTTATTATACTAGCTCATTCGCCATAGCAGTTCATATACCGTCATTTAAAATTCTGTATTCTAATATCTCCTAGTCAAACATATATATTCACTAGCTTAAAACTTAAACCTAATCTTAAAGTTTAGATGGGGTACACACCCCCACAAACCCTACTAAAGTTTAGATGGGGTACACACCCCCACAAACCCTACTAAAGTTTAGATGGGGTACACACCCCCACAAACCCTATTCACTCCCCGATTAACCCTGGCTTTAGCCCCACAAACCCAAAGCACATCCTGATTGACCCTTGCTAAACTCCCATAGACAGTGTCCCGTGTCAAGAGGGGTAATTTCAACAGGAATAAGTGTTGGGTCTGATTGGTGAAGGCGTCGGCCAGTTTAAATATATCCACTAGCCTAAAATTTAAACCTAATCCTAGGGTCCAAAAGGGGCATACACCCCCACAAACCCTAGGAACTCTGGCTTCAGCCGTACAAACCTAAAGCACACCCTGACTGATCAACAGGGATAAGTGTTGGGCCTGGTTGGTAAAGGCGTGGGCCAGTTTAAAGTGGCAGGATCGTGTGAAACTGAATCTCTGGTGGCGAGATCAGAAAGCACAAGAGGGCTGAATTGCCCACTGCCTGTATGGTTTAAAATTTAAACCTAATCCAGATGGGGTGCACATCCCTATAAATTTTAGGCACTTCCCGATTAACTCTGGTTTTAGCCCCACAAACCCAAAGCACACCCTGATTGACCCTTGTTAAATCCCCATAGACTTAGTGCTCCGGGTCGAGAGGGGTAAATTTCAACAGGGATGAGTGTTGGACTTGGTTAGTGAAGGCGTCGGTCATTTTGAAGTGGCAGGGTCGTGTGAAACTGAATCTCAAGTGGCAAGATCAGAAAGCACAAGAGGGCTGAATTGCCCACTGCCCGCATAATTTCACCCTAACTTAGTAAATTCCCATAAATTGGATATTCTGTGTTAAGAGGGGCAAGTTTCAATAAAGGCAAGTGGTGGACCTGGTTAATGAAGGCGTGGGCCAGTTCAAAGTGGCAGGGTCACGTGAAATTGAATCTCAAGTGGCGAGATCAAAAAACACGAGGGGGCTTTTTTGCCCACTGCCCGCATAATCTCAACCTAACCTTACAGTGACACGCTCTTCATTCTCCAGGCCACTGGAGGCCAATAAGAAGGCTTAGATATTTAAACCCAAATGGACAGTGTACCTTTAAGAGTTGAATAGGTAAGGCTGCTTGGTATCCTAGCAACAGATAGGGTCTGCAGTTGGAGTGGTCAGACAGGTTTTAGGACACAATAAAAGTGGAGATGGAGTCCCGGGCTAGGGACGTTTTAACCGGATAGCATTTTTCAGAGACCTCCCCGGGAGACCGGAGTGATGGGAGTAAGTGGATTTGGTCTCCCAGGCGGGAGTCAAGCGTTGTTGGAGGCAGTTTGTTGGAGTTAAAATGGTTGACCCAAGACACAAAACTAGTGGTAAGAATATTATTGTTTTATTTTCCATGTAACCCTTGGCATATAGATGCCAGGTAGTGATTTTTTTTAAAAAATATCATTACCCTTAGAATTACATGCCTCTCATTATTGGTCCCTGGGAGGAATACAGGCAGTGTCTGAGCCTGACACTGTTGGGCCACCTCGAGTAGGGTGTCTAGTGATTAAAGGCCCGAAACACCTGATGATCCGAGGTTACATTACTGATGATGTGTCCCAGTGCACACCCGGTTCGTTGAACCAAGTGGTGTCGGACCTTGATAATGAAAGGCATGGTCCAGATTAACCTGGCTTTATTATACTAGCTCATTCGCCATAGCAGTTCATATACCGTCATTTAAAATTCTGTATTCTAATATCTCCTAGTCAAACATATATATTCACTAGCTTAAAACTTAAACCTAATCTTAAAGTTTAGATGGGGTACACACCCCCACAAACCCTACTAAAGTTTAGATGGGGTACACACCCCCACAAACCCTACTAAAGTTTAGATGGGGTACACACCCCCACAAACCCTATTCACTCCCCGATTAACCCTGGCTTTAGCCCCACAAACCCAAAGCACATCCTGATTGACCCTTGCTAAACTCCCATAGACAGTGTCCCGTGTCAAGAGGGGTAATTTCAACAGGAATAAGTGTTGGGTCTGATTGGTGAAGGCGTCGGCCAGTTTAAATATATCCACTAGCCTAAAATTTAAACCTAATCCTAGGGTCCAAAAGGGGCATACACCCCCACAAACCCTAGGAACTCTGGCTTCAGCCGTACAAACCTAAAGCACACCCTGACTGATCAACAGGGATAAGTGTTGGGCCTGGTTGGTAAAGGCGTGGGCCAGTTTAAAGTGGCAGGATCGTGTGAAACTGAATCTCTGGTGGCGAGATCAGAAAGCACAAGAGGGCTGAATTGCCCACTGCCTGTATGGTTTAAAATTTAAACCTAATCCAGATGGGGTGCACATCCCTATAAATTTTAGGCACTTCCCGATTAACTCTGGTTTTAGCCCCACAAACCCAAAGCACACCCTGATTGACCCTTGTTAAATCCCCATAGACTTAGTGCTCCGGGTCGAGAGGGGTAAATTTCAACAGGGATGAGTGTTGGACTTGGTTAGTGAAGGCGTCGGTCATTTTGAAGTGGCAGGGTCGTGTGAAACTGAATCTCAAGTGGCAAGATCAGAAAGCACAAGAGGGCTGAATTGCCCACTGCCCGCATAATTTCACCCTAACTTAGTAAATTCCCATAAATTGGATATTCTGTGTTAAGAGGGGCAAGTTTCAATAAAGGCAAGTGGTGGACCTGGTTAATGAAGGCGTGGGCCAGTTCAAAGTGGCAGGGTCACGTGAAATTGAATCTCAAGTGGCGAGATCAAAAAACACGAGGGGGCTTTTTTGCCCACTGCCCGCATAATCTCAACCTAACCTTACAGTGACACGCTCTTCATTCTCCAGGCCACTGGAGGCCAATAAGAAGGCTTAGATATTTAAACCCAAATGGACAGTGTACCTTTAAGAGTTGAATAGGTAAGGCTGCTTGGTATCCTAGCAACAGATAGGGTCTGCAGTTGGAGTGGTCAGACAGGTTTTAGGACACAATAAAAGTGGAGATGGAGTCCCGGGCTAGGGACGTTTTAACCGGATAGCATTTTTCAGAGACCTCCCCGGGAGACCGGAGTGATGGGAGTAAGTGGATTTGGTCTCCCAGGCGGGAGTCAAGCGTTGTTGGAGGCAGTTTGTTGGAGTTAAAATGGTTGACCCAAGACACAAAACTAGTGGTAAGAATATTATTGTTTTATTTTCCATGTAACCCTTGGCATATAGATGCCAGGTAGTGATTTTTTTTAAAAAATATCATTACCCTTAGAATTACATGCCTCTCATTATTGGTCCCTGGGAGGAATACAGGCAGTGTCTGAGCCTGACACTGTTGGGCCACCTCGAGTAGGGTGTCTAGTGATTAAAGGCCCGAAACACCTGATGATCCGAGGTTACATTACTGATGATGTGTCCCAGTGCACACCCGGTTCGTTGAACCAAGTGGTGTCGGACCTTGATAATGAAAGGCATGGTCCAGATTAACCTGGCTTTATTATACTAGCTCATTCGCCATAGCAGTTCATATACCGTCATTTAAAATTCTGTATTCTAATATCTCCTAGTCAAACATATATATTCACTAGCTTAAAACTTAAACCTAATCTTAAAGTTTAGATGGGGTACACACCCCCACAAACCCTACTAAAGTTTAGATGGGGTACACACCCCCACAAACCCTACTAAAGTTTAGATGGGGTACACACCCCCACAAACCCTATTCACTCCCCGATTAACCCTGGCTTTAGCCCCACAAACCCAAAGCACATCCTGATTGACCCTTGCTAAACTCCCATAGACAGTGTCCCGTGTCAAGAGGGGTAATTTCAACAGGAATAAGTGTTGGGTCTGATTGGTGAAGGCGTCGGCCAGTTTAAATATATCCACTAGCCTAAAATTTAAACCTAATCCTAGGGTCCAAAAGGGGCATACACCCCCACAAACCCTAGGAACTCTGGCTTCAGCCGTACAAACCTAAAGCACACCCTGACTGATCAACAGGGATAAGTGTTGGGCCTGGTTGGTAAAGGCGTGGGCCAGTTTAAAGTGGCAGGATCGTGTGAAACTGAATCTCTGGTGGCGAGATCAGAAAGCACAAGAGGGCTGAATTGCCCACTGCCTGTATGGTTTAAAATTTAAACCTAATCCAGATGGGGTGCACATCCCTATAAATTTTAGGCACTTCCCGATTAACTCTGGTTTTAGCCCCACAAACCCAAAGCACACCCTGATTGACCCTTGTTAAATCCCCATAGACTTAGTGCTCCGGGTCGAGAGGGGTAAATTTCAACAGGGATGAGTGTTGGACTTGGTTAGTGAAGGCGTCGGTCATTTTGAAGTGGCAGGGTCGTGTGAAACTGAATCTCAAGTGGCAAGATCAGAAAGCACAAGAGGGCTGAATTGCCCACTGCCCGCATAATTTCACCCTAACTTAGTAAATTCCCATAAATTGGATATTCTGTGTTAAGAGGGGCAAGTTTCAATAAAGGCAAGTGGTGGACCTGGTTAATGAAGGCGTGGGCCAGTTCAAAGTGGCAGGGTCACGTGAAATTGAATCTCAAGTGGCGAGATCAAAAAACACGAGGGGGCTTTTTTGCCCACTGCCCGCATAATCTCAACCTAACCTTACAGTGACACGCTCTTCATTCTCCAGGCCACTGGAGGCCAATGAGAAGGTTTAGATATTTAAACCCAAATGGACAGTGTACCTTTAAGAGTTGAATAGGTAAGGCTGCTTGGTATCCTAGCAACAGATAGGGTCTGCAGTTGGAGTGGTCAGACAGGTTTTAGGACACAATAAAAGTGGAGATGGAGTCCCGGGCTAGGGATGTTTTAACCGGACAGCATTTTTCAGAGACCTCCCCGGGAGACCGGAGTGATGGGAGTAAGTGGATTTGGTCTCCCAGGCGGGAGTCAAGCGTTGTTGGAGGCAGTTTGTTGGAGTTAAAATGGTTGACCCAAGACACAAAACTAGTGGTAAGAATATTATTGTTTTATTTTCCATGTAACCCTTGGCATATAGATGCCAGGTAGTGATTTTTTTTAAAAAAATATCATTACCCTTAGAATTACATGCCTCTCATTATTGGTCCCTGGGAGGAATACAGGCAGTGTCTGAGCCTGACACTGTTGGGCCACCTCGAGTAGGGTGTCTAGTGATTAAAGGCCCGAAACACCTGATGATCCGAGGGTACATTACTGATGATGTGTCCCAGTGCACACCCGGTTCGTTGAACCAAGTGGTGTCGGACCTTGATAATGAAAGGCATGGTCCAGATTAACCTGGCTTTATTATATTAGCTCATTCGCCATAGCAGTTCATATACTGTCATTTAAAATTCTGTATTCTAATATCTCCTAGTCAAACATATATATTCACTAGCTTAAAACTTAAACCTAATCTTAAAGTTTAGATGGGGTATACACCCCCACAAACCCTACTAAAGTTTAGATGGGGTACACACCCCCACAAACCCTATTAAAGTTTAGATGGGGTACACACCCCCACAAACCCTACTAAAGTTTAGATGGGGTACACACCCCCACAAACCCTATTCACTCCCCGATTAACCCTGGCTTTAGCCCCACAAACCCAAAGCACATCCTGATTGACCCTTGCTAAACTCCCATAGACAGTGTCCCGTGTCAAGAGGGGTAATTTCAACAGGAATAAGTGTTGGGTCTGATTGGTGAAGGCGTCGGCCAGTTTAAATATATCCACTAGCCTAAAATTTAAACCTAATCCTAGGGTCCAAAAGGGGCATACACCCCCACAAACCCTAGGAACTCTGGCTTCAGCCGTACAAACCTAAAGCACACCCTGACTGATCAACAGGGATAAGTGTTGGGCCTGGTTGGTAAAGGCGTGGGCCAGTTTAAAGTGGCAGGATCGTGTGAAACTGAATCTCTGGTGGCGAGATCAGAAAGCACAAGAGGGCTGAATTGCCCACTGCCTGTATGGTTTAAAATTTAAACCTAATCCAGATGGGGTGCACATCCCCATAAATTTTAGGCACTTCCCGATTAACTCTGGTTTTAGCCCCACAAACCCAAAGCACACCCTGATTGACCCTTGTTAAATCCCCATAGACTTAGTGCTCCGGGTCGAGAGGGGTAAATTTCAACAGGGATGAGTGTTGGACTTGGTTAGTGAAGGCGTCGGTCATTTTGAAGTGGCAGGGTCGTGTGAAACTGAATCTCAAGTGGCAAGATCAGAAAGCACAAGAGGGCTGAATTGCCCACTGCCCGCATAATTTCACCCTAACTTAGTAAATTCCCATAAATTGGATATTCTGTGTTAAGAGGGGCAAGTTTCAATAAAGGCAAGTGGTGGACCTGGTTAATGAAGGCGTGGGCCAGTTCAAAGTGGCAGGGTCACGTGAAATTGAATCTCAAGTGGCGAGATCAAAAAACACGAGGGGGCTTTTTTGCCCACTGCCCGCATAATCTCAACCTAACCCTAACCCTAACCCTAACCCTAACCCTAACCCTAACCCTAACCCTAACCCTAACCCTAACCCTAACCCTAACCCTAACCCTAACCCTAACCCTAACCCTAATGCGGGGGCCCTAACCCTAACCCTAACCCTAATGCGGGGGCCCTAACCCTAACCCTAACCCTAACCCTAACCCTAACCCTAACCCTAACCCTAACCCTAACCCTAACCCTAACCCAAACATATATATTCACTAGCTTAAAACTTAAACCTAATCTTAAAGTTTAGATGGGGTATACACCCCCACAAACCCTACTAAAGTTTAGATGGGGTATACACCCCCACAAACCCTACTAAAGTTTAGATGGGGTACACACCCCCACAAACCCTACTAAAGTTTAGATGGGGTACACACCCCCACAAACCCTACTAAAGTTTAGATGGGGTACACACCCCCACAAACCCTATTCATTCCCCGATTAACCCTGGCTTTAGCCCCACAAACCCAAAGCACATCCTGATTGACCCTTGCTAAACTCCCATAGACAGTGTCCCGTGTCAAGAGGGGTAATTTCAACAGGAGTAAGTGTTGGGTCTGATTGGTGAAGGCGTCGGCCAGTTTAAATATATCCACTAGCCTAAAATTTAAACCTAATCCTAAGGTCCAAAAGGGGCATACACCCCCACAAACCCTAGGAACTCTGGCTTCAGCCGTACAAACCTAAAGCACACCCTGACTGATCAACAGGGATAAGTGTTGGGCCTGGTTGGTAAAGGCGTGGGCCAGTTTAAAGTGGCAGGATCGTGTGAAACTGAATCTCTGGTGGCGAGATCAGAAAGCACAAGAGGGCTGAATTGCCCACTGCCTGTATGGTTTAAAATTTAAACCTAATCCAGATGGGGTGCACATCCCCATAAATTTTAGGCACTTCCCGATTAACTCTGGTTTTAGCCCCACAAACCCAAAGCACACCCTGATTGACCCTTGTTAAATCCCCATAGACTTAGTGCTCCGGGTCGAGAGGGGTAAATTTCAACAGGGATGAGTGTTGGACTTGGTTAGTGAAGGCGTCGGTCATTTTGAAGTGGCAGGGTCGTGTGAAACTGAATCTCAAGTGGCAAGATCAGAAAGCACAAGAGGGCTGAATTGCCCACTGCCCGCATAATTTCACCCTAACTTAGTAAATTCCCATAAATTGGATATTCTGTGTTAAGAGGGGCAAGTTTCAATAAAGGCAAGTGGTGGACCTGGTTAATGAAGGCGTGGGCCAGTTCAAAGTGGCAGGGTCACGTGAAATTGAATCTCAAGTGGCGAGATCAAAAAACACGAGGGGGCTTTTTTGCCCACTGCCCGCATAATCTCAACCTAACCTTACAGTGACACGCTCTTCATTCTCCAGGCCACTGGAGGCCAATGAGAAGGTTTAGATATTTAAACCCAAATGGACAGTGTACCTTTAAGAGTTGAATAGGTAAGGCTGCTTGGTATCCTAGCAACAGATAGGGTCTGCAGTTGGAGTGGTCAGACAGGTTTTAGGACACAATAAAAGTGGAGATGGAGTCCCGGGCTAGGGATGTTTTAACCGGATAGCATTTTTCAGAGACCTCCCCGGGAGACCGGAGTGATGGGAGTAAGTGGATTTGGTCTCCCAGGCGGGAGTCAAGCGTTGTTGGAGGCAGTTTGTTGGAGTTAAAATGGTTGACCCAAGACACAAAACTAGTGGTAAGAATATTATTGTTTTATTTTCCATGTAACCCTTGGCATATAGATGCCAGGTAGTGATTTTTTTTAAAAAAATATCATTACCCTTAGAATTACATGCCTCTCATTATTGGTCCCTGGGAGGAATACAGGCAGTGTCTGAGCCTGACACTGTTGGGCCACCTCGAGTAGGGTGTCTAGTGATTAAAGGCCCGAAACACCTGATGATCCGAGGGTACATTACTGATGATGTGTCCCAGTGCACACCCGGTTCGTTGAACCAAGTGGTGTCGGACCTTGATAATGAAAGGCATGGTCCAGATTAACCTGGCTTTATTATACTAGCTCATTCGTCATAGCAGTTCATATACTGTCATTTAAAATTCTGTATTCTAATATCTCCTAGTCAAACATATATATTCACTAGCTTAAAACTTAAACCTAATCTTAAAGTTTAGATGGGGTATACACCCCCACAAACCCTACTAAAGTTTAGATGGGGTATACACCCCCACAAACCCTACTAAAGTTTAGATGGGGTACACACCCCCACAAACCCTACTAAAGTTTAGATGGGGTACACACCCCCACAAACCCTACTAAAGTTTAGATGGGGTACACACCCCCACAAACCCTATTCATTCCCCGATTAACCCTGGCTTTAGCCCCACAAACCCAAAGCACATCCTGATTGACCCTTGCTAAACTCCCATAGACAGTGTCCCGTGTCAAGAGGGGTAATTTCAACAGGAGTAAGTGTTGGGTCTGATTGGTGAAGGCGTCGGCCAGTTTAAATATATCCACTAGCCTAAAATTTAAACCTAATCCTAAGGTCCAAAAGGGGCATACACCCCCACAAACCCTAGGAACTCTGGCTTCAGCCGTACAAACCTAAAGCACACCCTGACTGATCAACAGGGATAAGTGTTGGGCCTGGTTGGTAAAGGCGTGGGCCAGTTTAAAGTGGCAGGATCGTGTGAAACTGAATCTCTGGTGGCGAGATCAGAAAGCACAAGAGGGCTGAATTGCCCACTGCCTGTATGGTTTAAAATTTAAACCTAATCCAGATGGGGTGCACATCCCCATAAATTTTAGGCACTTCCCGATTAACTCTGGTTTTAGCCCCACAAACCCAAAGCACACCCTGATTGACCCTTGTTAAATCCCCATAGACTTAGTGCTCCGGGTCGAGAGGGGTAAATTTCAACAGGGATGAGTGTTGGACTTGGTTAGTGAAGGCGTCGGTCATTTTGAAGTGGCAGGGTCGTGTGAAACTGAATCTCAAGTGGCAAGATCAGAAAGCACAAGAGGGCTGAATTGCCCACTGCCCGCATAATTTCACCCTAACTTAGTAAATTCCCATAAATTGGATATTCTGTGTTAAGAGGGGCAAGTTTCAATAAAGGCAAGTGGTGGACCTGGTTAATGAAGGCGTGGGCCAGTTCAAAGTGGCAGGGTCACGTGAAATTGAATCTCAAGTGGCGAGATCAAAAAACACGAGGGGGCTTTTTTGCCCACTGCCCGCATAATCTCAACCTAACCCTAACCCTAACCCTAACCCTAACCCTAACCCTAACCCTAACCCTAACCCTAACCCTAACCCTAACCCTAACCCTAACCCTAACCCAACGCGGGCCCTAACCCTAACCCTAACCCTAACCCTAACCCTAACCCTAACCCTAACCCTAACCCTAACCCTAAACCCTAACCCTAACCCTAACCCTAACCCTAACCCTAACCCTAACCCTAACCCTAACCCTAACCCTAACCCTAACCCTAACCCTAACCCTAACCCTAACCCTAAACCCTAACCCTAACCCTAACCCTAACCCTAACCCTAACCCTAATGCGAGGGGGCTTTTTTGCCCACTGCCCGCATAATCTCAACCTAACCCTAACCCTAACCCTAACCCTAACCCTAACCCTAACCCTAACCCTAACCCTAACCCTAACCCCTAACCCTATCCCTAACCCTAAACCCTAACCCTAACCCTAACCCTAACCCTATCCCTAACCCTAACCCTAACCCTAAACCCTAACCCTAGCCCTAACCCTAACCCTAATGTGGGGCCCTAACCCTAACCATAACCCTAACCCTAACCCAACCCTAACCCTAACCCTAACCCTAACCCTAACCTTAACCCTAACCCTACATTAGGGTCCTAACCCACATGGACAATGTACCTTTAAGAGTTGAACAAATAAGGCGGCTTGGTATCCTAGCAACAGGTAGGGTCTGCAGTCGGAGTGGTCAGACCTGTTTTAGAACACAATAAAAGTTGAGATGGAGTCCCGGGGTGGGGACATTTTAACCGGATAGCATCGTAGTTTTTTCAAAGACCTCCCCGGGAGACCGGAGTGACGAGGGTAACTGGATTTGGTCTCCCAGTCGGGAGTCATGCTTTGTTGAAGACAGTTCATTGGAGTCAAAATGGTTGACCCAAGACACAAAACTAGCGGTAAGAATACTATTGTCTTATTTTTAAATATGCGGGTGAGTAGATGGCCCTGGTTGTTGTTGGAACCTCGGTATTCCGAGGGATTCCTTTTTAACCACGGTTAGAGTAATTGCCCGGTAAATATTGTTAATTTAACCTAGGCATACAGATGCCAGGTAGTGATTTTTTAAAAAAATCATTACCCTCAGAATTACATGCCTCTCATTATTGGTCCCTGGGAGGAATACAAGCAGTGTCTGAGCCTGACACTGTTGGGCCACCTCGAGTAGGGTGTCTAGTGATTAAAGACTCGAAACACCTGACGATCCGAGGATACATTACTGATGATGTGTCCCAGTGCACACCCGGTTCGTTGAACCAAGTGGTGTCGGACCATGATAATGAAAGGCATGGGCCAGATTAACCTGGCTTTACCACACTAGTTCA
Source organism: Hemitrygon akajei (assembly GCF_048418815.1). NCBI lineage: Eukaryota > Metazoa > Chordata > Chondrichthyes > Myliobatiformes > Dasyatidae > Hemitrygon > Hemitrygon akajei. The sequence continues at coordinate 1,029,385 of NC_133136.1, read as the reverse complement.
TTTGCCATAGCAGTTCATATATCGCCTTTCAAAACTTTGTATTCTAATATCTCCTAGCCAAACACATATATCCACTAGCTTAAAACTTAAACCTAATCTTAAGGTTTAGATGAGGTACACCCCCCCACAAACTCTAATTACTCCCCGATTAACCCTGGCTTTAGCCCCACAAACCCAGAGTACATCCTGATTGACCCTTGCTAAACCCTTATAGACAGTGTCCCGTGTCAAGAGGGGTAAGTTCAACAGGAATAAGTGTTGGGTCTGGTTGGTGAAGGCGTGGGCCAGTTTAAAGTGGCAGGGTCGTGTGAAACTGAATCTCAGGTGGCGAAATCAGAAAGCACAGGAGGGCTGGTTTGCCCACTGCCCGCATAATTTCAAACATATATCCACTAGCCTAAAATTTAAACCTAATCCTAAAGTCCAGATGGGGGGCACACACCCCCACAAACTTTAGGCACTTCCCGATTAACTCTGGCTTCAGCCGCACAAACCCAAAGCACACCCTGATTGACCCTTGTTAAATCCCCATAGACAGTGTCCTGTGTCAAGAGGGGTAAATTTCAACAGGGATAAGTGTTGGGCCTGGTTGGTAAAGGCGTGGGCCAGTTTAAAGTGGCAGGGTCGTGTGAAACTGAATCTCAGGTGGCGAGATCAGAAAACACAAGAGGGCCCAACAAGTGTATGGGACATTGGAAAAAAAGTTGAATTTCCCCATGGGGATGAATAAAGTATCTATCTATCTATCTATCTATCTGATTTGCCCACTGCCCGCATAATTTCACCCTAACTTAGTCAAACATATACATTCATCAGTCCAAAATTTAAACTTAATCCGAAAGTCCAGAAGGGGTACAGACCCCACAAAGGCTAGGTACTTCCCGATTAACCTTGGCTTCGGCCCCACAAACCCTAAGTATACCCTGATTAATACGTGTTAAATCCCCATAAACTGGATGTCCTATGTTAAGAGGGGCAAGTTTCAATAAAGGTAAGTGTTGGACCTGGTTAATGAAGGCGTGGGCCAGTTCAAAGTGGCAGGGTCGCGTGAAGTTGGATCTCAAGTGGCGAGATCAAAAAGCACGAGGGGCTTTTTTGCCCACTGCCCGCATAATCTTAACCTAACCCTAACCGTAACCCTAACCCTAACCCTAACCCTAACCCCTAACCACAAACCCCAAACCCTAAACCCTAAACCCTAACCCTAACCCTAACCCAAGATCCACCAGTCCAACATCCAAACCCAATGCTAATGTCCAAAAGGGGCACACCCCCCCACAAACCCTTAGCACCTCCCGACTAATCCCAGCTTCAGCCCCACAAACCCTAAGCATACTCTGAGTAACCCTGGCTAAACCCCCATAAACCCGATGTCCTATGTCAGGAGGGGCAAGTTTCAACAAAGGCAAGTGTTGGACCTTGTTAATAAAGGTGTGGGCCAGTTCAAAGTGGCAGGGTTGTGTGAATCAGAATCTCAAGTGACGAGATCAAAGAGCACAAGAGGGCTGATTCGCCCACTGCCCGCAGAATCTCAATTTAACCTTAACCGTAATACGATGTGGACAACTCTCCCACCTGGTGGTGTCCTGCCGTAACAACACATTAGATGTGGGACAACACTCCCACCTGGTGGTGTCCTGACGGAGGAAGTGATCTCTTGCAGAAAACACTCCCACCTTGTGGTGCCATCTGGAATGACAGTCCGGCTTTGTACAGCACTTTCACCTGCTGGTGTCCTGCCGCAAGGACAGAGCCCTGGTAGACAACACTCCCACCTTGTGGTGCCCTGCCGCAACGACAGTTTGGCCGTGGACGATACTCCCACTTGTTGGTGTCCTGCCGTAACTACAGATCTGCTGGGTACAACACTCACAACTGGTGGTGTCCTGCCGCAATGACAGTTCTGCTGTGGACAACACTCTCACCTCGTTCTGTCCTGCCGCAATGACGGTTCGGCCGTGGACAATACTTCCACCTGATGGTGTCCTGCCGTAACGACAGATCAGATGTGGACGACACACCGACCTGGTGGTGTCCTGTCGCAATGTCAGTTCTGCTGTCGACAACACTCCGACCTGGTGGTGTTCCGCCGTAATGAGATGCCCCCTGTGGACAACACTCCCACCTACTGATGTCTTGTTGCAATGGCAGATCAGTTGTGGACAATACTCCCACCTGGTGGTGACCTGCCATAACAACAGGTTAGATATGAACAACAAACCTACCCAGTGGTGTCTTACCGCAATGACATTTCTGCTGTGGACAACACTCTGACCTGGTGGTTTTCTGCTGTAATAACATGCCCGCTGTGGGCAACACTTCCACCTGGTGTTGTCCTGGCACAATGACAGGTCCACTATGGACAAAATTCACACGGGTGGTATCCTGCTGCAAGTTCGACAGTGGGCAACACTCCCACTTGGTGGTGTCCTCCCACAATGGCAGGTCCGCCATGGATAACAGTCCCAACTGGTGGTGTTCTGCTGCAATGACATATCAGAGGTGGACAATACTTCCACCTGGTGGTGTCCTGCCATAATGACAGATTAGATGTGGACAACGTTCTCACCCAGTGGTGTCCTACCGCAATGAAATATGCGCAGTGTACAACATTCCCACCTGGTAGTGCCCTGCCGCGATGTCAGTTTTGGTGTGGACAACACTTCCACCTGCAGCTGTCCTGCTGCAAGGACTGATCCCTTGTAGACAACACTCCCACCTTGTGGTGTCCTGCCGCAATGACAACCCGACTATAGAGAACACTCCGACCCGGTGGTGTTCTGCCATATTGAGATGCACCCTATGTACAACACTCCCAACTGCTGGTGTCCTGCCACAATGACAGATAAGATGTGGACAATACTGCCACCTGATGGTGTCCTTCCATAACAACAGATTAGACGTGGACAACACTCCCTGCTAGTGTTGCCTTGCCGCAATGACAGTTCCACTGCGGACAACACTTCCATCTGGTGGTGCCCTGTCGCAATGACAGTTCCACAACCTAACCCTAACCCTATCCCTAATCCCAATGCGATGTCCTATATCAGGAGGGGCCAGATTCAACAAAGGCAATTGCTGGACCTGGTTAATGAAGGCGTGGGCCAGATCAAAGTGGCAGGGTCGCGTGAAACTGAATCTCAAGTGACGAGATCAAAAAGCACAAGAGGGCTGATACGTCCACTGCCCGCATAATCTCAACCTAACCTTACAGTGACACGCTCTTCATTCTCCTGGTCCACAAAGTGACAATAAGATAGCCCGGATACACAGAAGGTGAGAGAGAACCAGTAAATTAAACCCAAGATGGGACGACAGACAAGTCAGTGCTGAACTCAGGTGCAGTTCTGCTGAATGCCCAGTAAACACTGTCAATTTAACCCATGCAATCCCAGGCATATAGATGCCAGGTAATGATATTTTAAAAATATCATTACCCTCAGAATTACATGCCTCTCATTATCTTGGTTCCTGGGAAAAACACAAGCAGTGTCTGAGCCGGACACTGTTGGGCCACTTCGGGGAGGAAATAGTGTTTGAAGGCCCGAAACACCTGACGATCCGAGGATGCATTACTGACGATGTGTCCCAGTGCACACCCGGTTCGTTGAACCAAGTGGTGTCGGGCCACGATAATGAAAGGCATGGGCCAGATTAACCTGGCTTCACCATACTAGCCCATCCGCCGTAGCACCTCAGATATCACCACACAAAACTGCAGCATCACCTCTCCCAGCCAAACATATACATCCACCATCACAACACACAAACCTAATCCTAAAGTCCAGAGGGGGTACACAATCCCACAAACCCTAGGCAGTCCCCGATTAACCCCGGCTTCAGCCCCACAAACCCAAAGCACACCCTGATTAACCCTTGCTAAACACCCACACACCCGATGTCCTATGTCAGGAGGGGCAAGTTTCAACAAAGGCAAGTGCTGTACCTGGTTAATGAAGGCGTGGGCCAGATCAAAGTGGCAGAGTCACGTGAAACTGAATCTCAATTGACGAGCTCAAAAAGCACAAGAGGGCTGATTCACCCACTGCCCGCAGAATCTCCTTAACCTTAACTGTAATACGATGTGGACAACTCTCCCACCTGGTGGTGTCCTGACGGAGGAACTGATCTTTTGCTGAAAACACTCCCACCTTGTGGTGCCTTCTGGAATGACAGTCCGGTTTTGTACAACACTTCCACCTGCAGCTGTCCTGCTACGAGGACTGATCCCTGGTAGACAACACTCCCACCTTGTGGTGTCCTGCCTCAACGACAGTTTGGCCGTGGATGATACTCCCACTTGTTGGTGTCCTGCCGTAACTACAGATCTGCTGGGTACAACATTCACAACTGGTGGTGTCCTGCCGCAATGACAGTTCTGCTGTGGACAACACTCTCACCTCGTGCTGTCCTGCCGCAATGACGGTTCGGCCGTGGACAATACTTTCACCTGATGATGTCCTGCCGTAATGACAGATCAGATGTGGACGACACTCCGACCTGGTGGTGTCCTGTTGCAATGTCAGTTCTGCTGTCGACAACACTCCGACCTGGTGGTGTTCCGCCGTAATGAGATGCCCCCTGTGGACAACACTCCCACCTACTGGTGTCCTGTTGCAATGGCAGATCAGTTGTGGACAATACTCCCACCTGGTGGTGACCTGCCATAACAACAGGTTAGATATGGACAACAAACCCACCTAGTGGTGTCTTGCCACAATGTCAGTTCTGCTGTGGACAACACTCTGACCTGGTGGTTTTCTGCTGTAATAACATGCCCGCTGTGGGCAACACTTCCACCTGGTGTTGTCCTGGCACAATGACAGGTCCACTACGGACAAAATTCACACGGGGTGGTATCCTGCTGCAAGTTCGACAGTGGGCAACACTCCCACTTGCTGGTGTCCTCCCACAATGGCAGTTTCGCCATGGATAACAGTCCCAACTGGTGGTGTTCTGCTGCAATGACATATCAGATGTGGACAATACTTCCACCTGGTGTTGTCCTGCCATAATGACAGGTTAGATGTGGACAACGTTCTCACCCAGTGGTGTCCTACCGCAATGACATATGCGCTGTGTGTAACATTCCCACCTGGTGCGGCCCCACCGCAATGTCAGTTTTGGTGTGGACAACACTTCCACCTGCAGCTGTCCTGCTGCAAGGACTGATCCCTTGTAGACAACACTCCCACTTTGTGGTGTCCTGCCGCAATGACAGTTTGTCCGTGGACTGTACTCCCACCTTGTGGTGTCCTGCCGCAATGACAACCCATCTATAGAGAACACTCCCACCTGGTGGTGTTCTGCTGTAACAGCAGATCCACTGTGGACAACACTTCCACTGGTGCTGTCCAGCCTTAATAACAGGTCCAGGGTGGACATGACTCCCACCTGGTGGTGACCTGTCACAATGACAGTTCTGCTGTCCACAACACTTCGACCTGGTGGGTTCTGCCATATTGAGATGCCCCCTGTGTACAACACTCCCAACTGCTGGTATCCTGCCACAATGACAGATACGATGTGGACAATACTGCCACCTGGTGGTGACCTTCCATAAGAACAGATTAGACGTGGACAACACTCCCTGCTAGTGTTGCCTTGCCGCAATGACAGTTCCACTGCGGACAACACTTCCATCTGGTGGTGTCCTGTCACAATGACAGCTCCGGTGAGGTCAGCACTCCCACCTGGTGGTGTCCAGTTCCGAACCCTAACCCTAACCCTAACCCTATCCCTAATCCCAATGCGATGTCCTATATCAGGAGGGGCCAGATTCAACAAAGGCAATTGCTGGACCTGGCTAATGAAGGCGTGGGCCAGATCAAAGTGGCAGGGTTGCGTGAAACTGAATCTCAAGTGACGAGATCAAGAAGCACAAGAGGGCTGGTTTGCCCACTGCCCGCATAATCTCAACCTAACCTCACAGTGACATGCTTTTCATTCTCCTGGTCCACAAATTGCCAATAAGAAAGCCCAGATACACACAAGGCGAGAGAGAACCACTAAATTAAAACCAAGATGGGACGACAGACAAGTCAGTGCTAAACTCAGGTGCAGTTCTGCTGAATGCCCAGTAAACACTGTCAATTTAACCCATGCAATCCCAGGCATACAGATGCCAGGTAATGATATTTTAAAAAGATCATTACCCTCAGAATTACATGCCTCTCATTATCTTGGTCCCTGGGAAAAACACAAGCAGTGTCTGAGTCGGACACTGTTGGGCCACTTTGGGGAGGGTAATAGTGTTTGAAGGCCCAAAATACCTGACGATCTGAGGATGCAATACTGACGATGTGTCCCCGTGCACACCCGGTTCGTTGAACCAAGTGGTCTCGGACCACGATAATGAAAGGCATGGGCCAAATTAACCTGGCTTAACCATACTAGCCCATCTGCCATAGCACCTCAGACATCACCACTCAAAACTCTGCAGCCTAACATGTCCCAGCCAAACATATACATCCACCAGCTCAACTCTCAAACCTAATCCTAAAGTCCAAAAGGGGCACACACCCCCACAAACACTAGGCACTTCCCGATTAGCCCTAGCTTCAGCCCCACAAACCCTAAGCACACCCCAATTAACCCTTGCTAAACCCCCACAAACCTGATATATACATCCACCAGCCAAACACTCAAACCTAATCCTAAAGTCCAAAAGGGGCACACACCCCCACAAACCCTAGGCACTTCCCAATTAGCCCTGGCTTCAGCCCCACAAACCCTAAGCACACCCCGATTAACCCTTGCTAAACCCCCACAAACCTGATATCCTATGTCAAGAGGGGCAAGATTCAACAAAGGACCTGGTTAATGAAGGCGTTGGCCAGATCAAAGTGGCAGGGTTGCGTGAAACTGAATCTCAAGTGACGAGATCAAAAAGCACAAGAGGGCTGATACGCCCACTGCCCGCATAATCTCAACCTAACCTTACAGTGACACACTCTTCATTCTCCCGGTCCACCAAGTGCCAATAAGAAAGCCCAGATACACACAAGGCGAGAGAGAACCAGTAAATTAAACCCAAGATGGGACAACAGACAAGTCAGTGCTAAACTCAGGTGCAGTTCTGCTGAATGCCCAGTAAACACTGTCAATTTAACCCATGCAATCCCAGGCCTACAGATGCCAGGTAATGATGTTTTAAAAATATCATTACCCTCAGAATTACATGCCTCTCATTATCTTGGTCCCTGGGAAAAACACAAGCAGTGTCTGAGCCGGACACTGTTGGGCCACTTCGGGGAGGAAATAGTGTTTGAAGGCCCGAAACACCTGACGATCCGAGGATGCATTACTGACAATGTGTCCCAGCGCACACCCGGTTCGTTGAACCAAGTGGTGTCGGACCACGATAATGAAAGGCATGGGCCAGATTAACCTGGCTTCACCATACTAGCCCATCCGCCATAGCACCTCAGACATCACCACTCAAAAGTCTGCAGCCTAACCTCTCCCAGCCAAACATATACATCCACCAGCCCAACACTCAAACCTAATCCTAAAGTCCAAAAGGGGCACACACCTCCACAAAGACTAGGCACTTCCTGATTAACCCTGGCTTCAACCCTAGAAACCCTAAGCACACCCCGATTAATATTGAGAAATATACCTGATATAATCATTATATATACCTGAACTATAATCACTATGTATTTGCTATTTACTATACTATGTAATCACTTCTAGGTACCGAATATTAATATGTATTATTTTACTAGGCACATTTTGTTATGTGTTGTTTTCACTAGATACTTTGTACTCTCTTAGCTGCATATTATGGCACTTATAGTACACCTGCTTGTTTTGTTACACTATTAGCTGCGATGTATCCCATGTATTACACTCAGACTTTGTTTAGTACGAGATAACGGTGGCGGACAGGATGCTGCGAGCAGGAATGTACTGTGAGGGAGGCTGTCTGAAAAACACAATCTTGGCCACGAATAAGGCCCCAATGCGAACGGGTGAAAAACAATGGTGACGTACCGCGGCTAGGCAAAGGCGATTAATTAATTCATATATAGATGATATGCAACAAAAAATTGATTGGGTATGCTAATAAAACCGAAATGTAACTGAGATAAGAAATTACTATAAAGAATGCTGTACACCGGAGCTCGGGGGGCTTTCGGTGACAAGTTCATTGATTGCCTCAGCCTTTGTTTGCAAGTAAAGGTTTACTTTTCTTGAAGAATTGTCTGAGTCTCCAAGTCATTTCAAGTAACCACGACAAAATTGGCGACCGCGAGCAGGGTCGGAAAGAGACCCGCGGAAAAGATTCGGCGGGTTGAGGCCGCTTCCCGGTCCCTCGGGAGCCCTTACAGAGCTAACAGAATTACGGGTGCACCCAGAAAAAGGTAAGCGCTTTTTGCGACAATTTGGATTAAAATTCTGTTGGTTTTGGGGGTCTCGGGGACTCAGGAGTGTGTAGCAACTGCCGAAGGGTCTCTCCGATCCAAAGAATCTGGCAGAATTGAGGGTTTGACGGGAGGCTCAGAGGATTGATCGAGAACACTGCAGTGGGGGTAAGTACGAATAGGGCAACAAGAAGTTGAGTGAAGAAAATTCCACGTGGTGTTGGTAAATCCCTGTGGATACCGCTTCGCAGAGTGCGAAGGGCTGCACGGGCAGGGTAAGGAAAATTGAGTAAATCCCTGTGGATACCGCTTTGCACAGAGCGAAGGGCTGCACGGGCAGGGTAAGGAAAAATAGAGTAAATCCCTGTGGATACCGCTTCGCACAGTGCGAAGGGCTGCACGAGCAGGGTAAGGAAAAATAGAATAGAATTAGAGTAGAAAATCCTCGTGGATACCGCCTTAAGAGATAAAGGTCTGAACAGACGAGGTGCAAAGAGCAAGTTCTGTGGGTACCGCTCTGAATAGAGGTCTGCACGGGCAGAACAGAATAGACTAGGCATAGAATTAGAGTAAATAATATTATCCAGTAAACAAACTGTGAATCTCTGAAATACCTTAAAAAGAGAGAATGACATGACAGGTGAAGGAACGGCAGTAGAGATTCTGAACAAAAAATTCCCGTTAATTAAATATGAGATCACAAAAACTTCAGAAAAATGGGAAAAAAGAACCAAAAACCTGGTCACAAAGTGGCCAAGAGAAGGAACGTTTGATGTAAGTATGTGCGAAGAAATGGAGGGACTAATTAAAAAATTACAAACCAAAAGATAAATCTAAGAAAAGAGGGCAAAAAAGAGAACGAGAAATGGATGTGCTAAAACTCTTCAGAACGGAGGGAGAAAGGCTGAGGAGGACAGGTAGAATATTGATTACAAGCGAGGAAGACACTAAGGTGCTGGAAAAACAGCCTGTTAGAGAGAGAGGAGGGTACGGTGAGAAGCTGGCTTCAGCTCCGTACCCGGATGCGAAAGAAACAGAAAAACCCCCTCCCTATAATGAGGAAGGAACCCCTAAGCAGTGCCCCCTGCTGACGGGAACAGTAAACATGCAGGGAGAAGTCCAAGTTTGGGATAATGAGGAGGAAAAAAGCGGCGATATAGAACGAGACAGAGGGAGAAAAGATAAAGATAGAACAGGAAAGAAGGGAGATGGAAAGAGAAGTGGAAAGGCTACAACAGCTGAGAGAGAAGAGGGATTATGAGGAGTATCGGTTATACTGTAGAGACAGACAGACTAGAAGAGAACAGGAATCATCTAGACAGCAAGAATGGAGTGAGTTGAGAGGAAGTTGGAGGAAGGTAGGAGACGAGAGTTTGGAGAAAATACGAGAGAGGACGGAGACGCAGATATTGGAGATGGAAGAGGGGACTAGAGTGGAGAAGGAGCAAGGAAGAAGGTATACCCCAGGTATGAGTGGCAGCCAGTAGTACTAGGGCCAGCAATAGATAAAGAACCAAGTGAGGAAGGAAGCTTGATTACATGGAACGGGGAGAAGGAAATGCTGCCACTGCTGGTAAAGGGATCAGGACAAGTACAGTATATCCCTTGGGGATCCCAGGACCTGGAAGGGCTGAAAAATACTCTGCCTAGTCTGCACGAGGGGGCAGGAAAGTGGATTAGAGCCTTTGAGGAGGAAACAATGGGACGATTGTTGGCTATGGGAGATTTGAAGGCACTGCTGATAAGATTGATGGGAACTTCCAAGTTGAAAGAACTGATGGAGATGACTGGCTTACAGAATGTGGACAGTCCACAGACTGATGGGGCCAATTTTGATCCAGTGAGACAGAGGGTATGGCAGGCCCTCAGGAAGCTTTATCCACCCAGAGTAGACCCCAAAGCCTTAAAGGGGGAACTACTGGGAGACACTGAAAACCCAGCAGCCTATGTAGAAAACCAGTTGAAAAAGTGGAGACTGGAGACTGAGCAAGAGGTGGAAAATAACTTGTTTCTGAACTCACTGTTCTGACAGAGCATTTTGGATGCAATGCCTCCGCAGGTCAAGTCTAAATTGGAGGAGGTGGTTGGGCTGTCATCACTGACCCCACGAGCATTCAGTGATCACGTAGTCCACGCAGTGGAGAAATATCGGAGAGACAAACGAAAGCTGGCTGAGCAGCAAGAAGAGGTGCAGCGAAAGCTATTGCAAATGCAGCTCGAAGAACTGAAAAAGAAGGACAAAGAAAAAAGCAAAAAGATGATGCCAGCCACCACTAGTGTGAGTACAGCCATTACACCATTAGATGGGGGAACCGGTCATTCTGTCAGTCAAGGGCCAGAAAACCCCATGCCAATAATGAATGTCTCCGGCAGAACATTTCCACAGATGCCCTATTGGGGACAGACTAGAGTTAAGCAACAGCCCAGACAGGACTGGAACTCCCAAGGAGGGGGGCAGAGGAGTTATGGGCAAAGAGGATTAGAGAGGAGACAGGGGGAAAAGAGAGGCAGAAAGATTGTGCTGGGGATGCAGCCAGCCTGGACACATGAAGAAAGACTGCCCATTTAAACCATGGCCTGTCTCATATCAGCAGGAGCCGATGGCAAGGGAGCCACAGTTTGGCCACATGCCAGCTCCCGGGGGTCCGAGCGGACCTGTAAACCCCTATGCAAGGTATTAGGGGTGCCCCGAGAACTCGAGTGGGAAGGGACATTACCCAATGATAACGAGGGAGGCAGAGGAGGAACCTATGGTTCAGGTTATGTTAGAGGGGCAACTGACACCAATGATGATAGATACTGGAGCCACATACACTTGAGTACAGCCACAGTATGCCCTTCACCTTCCCATGTCAGGAAAATTTATTAAGACGGTAGGGTTCTCGGGGAAAACACAGTTGACACAGTGCACGGCTCCAGTGCATTTGAAAATGGGAAATAAAGGAATTGTTTTACCAGTACTAGTATCTAAAGGAACTCCGATTAATTTGTTAGGCAGAGATGCCTTATTGAAACTGGAATTAAAATTAGAATGCACCAGAAATGGGTTAAGTGTGGAAAGAGCAGGGGCTCAATTGATAGTGCGAGAAGATAAAAGAGCCAATGTTTTTTTGGATAGGGGACATAGAAGACCAGATCTGGGATACCTGGGAAAAGTGGAAACAGGGCGTGCAGGCCATATTACCTGAGGCTGTAGCACCCAAATCTGAGTTACATTGCACTGTAATTTTCGATGAGACTCAGAATAAGGAGGTAGAGAGGAGATGGAACGTGAGGACAGATATTCGACAACACCTAAAAGGGGAAACCATTGTAATTGGGAAGCAGGGAGCAGCCCTGCGTCAGGTGGAATACCTTCTTGAAAGAATGGTACAGGATACCGGAAGCTGTACCCCACATAACCTTGCTGGTAAATGAGGGATACCAGTCTAAAGACTTAGGACCCATGGTAAAGCAGGAATTGCAGTCAGCACCAGCTTTGCCTGACTACGAGAAGGTCTTTCATTTGTATGTATCCAACCGACAGGAGGGTTATGTCACAGCGGTTCTAACACAAGAGACAGGCACAGGAAAAGCAAAGCAGCCAGGAAAGCATCTGGGTGTACATCAGTTATTATTGCACCCCAGGTAAGCCTAGAGCCGGAACCTATGATAGAGGACCTGGTTGAAATGCAAGGTAGGGAAACGTTGGCAGAACAGACAGGGGGGGTGGGGGGCAAGCAGAACTTAGAAGGCCTGTGGAGCACAGAGGATGGTTTGTGGGTAGCTCCTACTCCTTTGTTGACTATCCTAATTTCAGAAGCACATGGGATGGACCATTGTGCAAGGGGGGAAGTAATAAGGAAAATAAAAAAGGATGGTTTCTGGTCGCCTTATTTACAGGCTTCGGTAGACTATATTTTAGCACAGTGTGAGGTTTGTGCACAGAATAATGTTCGAAGGGGGATTGCAACCCCAATAGGTCACATACCCGTGCCTGAAGGACCATTTTGACATCTGGTGATCAACTACGTAGATATGATAAAGACGGTAAGAGGGAAAAGATACATTCTGGTGGTAATTGACAGGTTCAGCAGGTGGGTAGAGGCAATACCCTCGAAGGATCAAGGGGCAGGAACAGTGGTAAAGTTCCTGACAAATGAAGTGATCCCAAGGTTTGGAATACCTTCGGAGATTAGCTCAGACAATGGTTCGGCCTTCATCCAAATGGTGGTCAAATTGATATTACAAGTACTGAGAATAAAACAAAGGTTTGGATGTGTGTACCACCCACAGTCACAGGGCATGGTGGAAAGAATCAATGGCACTCTGAAGGCCAAACTAAACAAAATTTGTGCAGACACTAAACTTAATTGGGTCGATGTTTTACCGTTAGCATTGATGAGTTACCGCATGCAAACTAATTGAGTGACATGCCTGACACCGCATGAGATGCTCACTGGGAAGCTATCATACCTGTGATAGGGGTAAACAAAAATGTTGAATGGATAAATTATATATACTACAATCAACAGAGGTTCATCAACTACACTGACGATGCGCTGGAGGCCTTAGGGCAACAGCTGGATGCAACTAGCAGGATGGCGTGGCAAAACAGACAGGTACTGGATTGGCTTTTGGCAGAAAAAGGGGGTGTTTGTGTGATGTTTGGAGATCAATGCTGCACTTTCATACTGAACAATACTAGCCCAGAAGGGTCTTTCACCAGAGCAATGAATAAATTAAAGAATCTGCGGAAGGAGGTCAAACAGAATGCAGGATTTGGGCATCGGTGGTTTGACTGGTTAGAAAGCAAACTAGGGGGATGGGGTGCGTGGCTGATTAAATTGGCAATGACTGCAGGCTTTGTGCTGATAAGTTGTGCATTTATTCTGTGCTGTTTTTTTCCATGTCTCAAGACTTTGATAATGCGTGCGACAGCAAAACAATTCCCGATGCTCAGAAAAGCCGATGATGTACTGTTACAATTTGCACGATGCATCAAGCGGACTGGAGGGTGTTAATGATGTGGACACTAGTCTGTAAGGGTGTCTGAGTCTTTTTTCCTGTCTCAGCTACGGAGGGACAGGTTTTTGGCTCAACAGCCTAGGATAACAGAGAGAGATCATTTTGAGCTCTGAGTATGGAAATTGTAGTTGACCCAAATTTGGGATTAAAATGCCGGACTTTATTTTGGCTTTGGTGCACGGCCTCTGAGTGTTCTCTTTCTGTGTGAGACCCTGTGGGTCTCAAAGGGGGGATTATATTGAGAAATATACCTGATATAATCATTATATATACCTGAACTATAATCACTATGTATTAGCTATTTACTATACTATGTAATCACTTCTAGGTACCGAATATTAATATGTATTATTTTACTAGGCACATTTTGTTATGTGTTGTTTTCACTAGATACTTTGTACTCTCTTAGCTGCATATTATGGCACTTACAGTACATCTGCTTGTTTTGTTACACTATTAGCTGCGACGTATCCCATGTATTACACTCAGCCTTTGTTTAGTACGAGATAATGGTGGCGGACAGGATGCTGCGAGCAGGAATGTAATGTGAGGGAGGTTGTCTGAAAAACATAATCTTGGTCATGAATAAGGCCCCAATGCGAACGGGTGAAAAACAACGGCTAGGCAAAGGCGATTAATTAATTCATATATAGATGATATGCAACAAAAAATTGATTGGGTATGCTAATAAAACCGAAATGTAACTGAGATAAGAAATTACTATAAAGAATGCTGTACACCGGAGCTCGGGGGGCTTTCGGTGACAAGTTCATTGATTGCCTCAGCCTTTGTTTGCAAATAAAGGTTTACTTTTCTTGAAGAATTGTCTGAGTCTCCAAGTCATTTCAAGTAACCACGACATTAACCCTTGCTAAGCCCCCACAAACTAGATATCCTATGTCAAGAGGGGCAAGATTCAACAAAGGCAAGTGTTGGACCTGGTTAATGAAGGCGTGGGCCAGATCAAAGTGGCAGGGTCACGTGAAACTGAATCTCAGGTGATGAGATCAAAAAGCACAAGAGGGCTGATTCGTCCACTGCCCGCATAATCTCAACCTAACCTTTCAGTGACACACTCTTCATTTTCCCGGCCCACAAAAGGCCAATAAGAAAGCCCAGATACACACAAGGCAAGAGAGAACCACTAAATTAAAACCAAGATGGGACGACAGACAAGTCAGTGCTAAACTCAGGTGCAGTTCTGCTGAATGCCCAGTAAACACTGTCAATTTAACCCATGCAATCCCAGGCCTACAGATGCCAGGTAATGATGTTTTAAAAATATCATTACCCTCAGAATTACATGCCTCTCATTATCTTGATCCCTGGGAAAAACACAAGCAGTGTCTGAGTCGGACACTGTTGGGCCACTTTGGGGAGGGTAATAGTGTTTGAAGGCCCGAAACACCTGACGATCCGAGGATGCATTACTGACGATGTGTCCCAGCGCACACCCGGTTCGTTGAACCAAGTGGTGTCGGACCACGATAATGAAAGGCATGGGCCAGATTAACCTGGTTTCACCATACTAGCCCATCCGCCATAGCACCTCAGACATCACCACTCAAAAGTCTGCAGCCTAACCTCTCCCAGCCAAACATATACATCCACCAGCCCAACACTCAAACCTAATCCTAAAGTCCAAAAGGGACACACACACACCCACAAACTCTAGGCACTTCCCGATTAACCCTTGCTAAGCCCCCACAAACTAGATATCCTATCAAGAGTGGCAAGATTCAACAAAGGCAAGTGTTGGACCTGGTTAATGAAGGCGTGGGCCAGATCAAAGTGGCAGGGTCGCATGAAACTGAATCTCAGGTGACGAGATCAAAAAGCACAAGAGGGCTGATTCGTCCACTGCCCGCATAATCTCAACCTAACCTTACAGTGACACGCTCTTCATTTTCCCGGCTCACAAAAGGCCAATAATAAAGCCCAGATATTCAAACCGTAATTGGTGAAAATTGGCACAGAACCTTGAGATTAAGTCCCAACCCCAATATAAATTAATCAACAGCAGAAGCAACAAATTTACCCTCATTATATAATCTCATTATACCCACAGAACAGTGAACTAATGGGTTGAACACTACAGTCACAATAAAGAAATGTACATATGCATCAACCAGCCCAACACTCAAACCTAATCCTAAAGTCCAAAGGGGACACCCTTTGGCACACCCGGTTCGTTGAACCAAGTGGTGTCGGGCCACGATAATGAAAGGCATGGGCCAGATTAACCTGGCTTCACCATACTAGCCCATCCGCCATAGCACCTCAGACATCACCACACAAAACTGCAGCATCACCTCTCCCAGCCAAACATATACATCTACCAACACAACACACAAACCTAATCCTAAAGTCCAGAGGGGGTACACACTCCCACAAACCCTAGGCATTCCCCAATTAACCCTGGCTTCAGCCCCACAAACCCAAAGCACACCCTGATTAACCCTTGCTAAACCCCCACAAACCCGATGTCCTATGTCAGGAGGGGCAAGTTTCAACAAAGGCAAGTGCTGGACCTGGTTAATGAAGGCGTGGGCCAGATCAAAGTGGCAGGGTTACATGAAACTGAATCTCAATTGACGAGCTCAAAAAGCACAAGAGGGCTGATTCGCCCACTGCCCGCAGAATCTCAACTTAACCTTAACCGTAATACGATGTTGACAACTCTCCCACCTGGTGGTGTCCTGCCGTAACAACACATTAGATGTGGGACAACACTCCCACCTGGTGCTGTTCTCCCACAATGACATGTGCGCTGTGTATAACATTCCCACCTGGTGGTGTCCTGCCGCAATGGCAGTTTTGGTGTGGACAACACTCCCACCTGGTGGTGTCCTGACGGAGGAAGTGATCTCTTGCAGAAAACACTCCCACCTTGTGGTGCCTTCTGGAATGACAGTCCAGCTTTGTACAGCACTTTCACCTGCTGGTGTCCTGCCGCAAGGACAGAGCCCTGGTAGACAACACTGCCACCTTGTGGTGTCCTGCCGCAATGACAGTTTGGCCGTGGACGATACTTCCACCTGATGGTGTCCTGCCGTAACGACAGATCAGATGTGGACAACACTCCAACCTGGTGGTGTCCTGTCGCAATGTCAGTTCTGCTGTCGACAACACTCTGACCTGGTGGTGTTTCGCCATAATGAGATGCCCCCTGTGGACAACACTCCCACCTACTGGTGTCCTGTTGCAATGGCAGATCAGTTGTGGACAATACTCCCGCCTGGTGGTGACCTGCCAGAACAACAGGTTAGATATGGACAACAACCCCACCTAGTGGTGTCTTGCCGCAATGACAGTTCTGCTGTGGACAACACTCTGACCTGGTGGTTTTCTGCTGTAATAACATGCCCGCTGTGGGCAACACTTCCACCTGGTGTTGTCCTGGCACAATGACAGGTGCGCTATGGAGAAAATTCACACGGGGTGGTATCCTGCTGCAAGTTCAACAGTGGGCAACACTCCCACTTGGTGGTGTCCTCCCACAATGGCAGGTCCGCCGTGGATAACAGTCCCAACTGGTGGTGTTCTGCTGCAATGACATATCAGAGGTGGACAATACTTCCACCTGGTGGAGTCCTGCCATAACGACAGGTTAGATGTGGTCAACATTCTCACCCAGTGGTGTCCTACCGCAATGACATATGCGCTGTGTATAACATTCCCACCTGGTAGTGCCCTGCCGCGATGTCAGTTTTGGTGTGGACAACACTTCCACCTGCAGCTGTCCTGCTGCAAGGACTGATCCCTTGTAGACAACACTCCCGCTTTGTGGTGTCCTGCCGCAATGACAGTTTGTCTGTGGACAGTACTCCCACCTGGTGGTGTTCTGCTGTAACAGCAGATCCACTGTGGACAACACTTCCACTGGTGCTGTCCAGCCTTAATGATAGGTCCAGTGTGGACATGACTCCCACCTGGTGGTGACCTGTCACAATGACAGTTCCACTGTCCACAACACTCCGACCCGGTGGTGTTCTGCCATATTGAGATGCCCCCTGTGTACAACACTCCCAACTGCTGGTGTCCTGCCACAATGACAGATAAGATGTGGACAATACTGCCACCTGGTGGTGCCCTTCCATAACAACAGATTAGACATGGACAACACTCCCTGCTAGTGGTGCCTTGCCGCAATGACAGTTCCACTGCGGACAACACTTCCATCTGGTGGTGTCCTGTCGCAATGACAGCTCCGGTGAGGTCAGCACTCCCACCTGGTGGTGTCCAGTTCCGAACCCTAACCCTAACCCTAACCCTATCCCTAATCCCAATGCGATGTCCTATATCAGGAGGGGCCAGATTCAACAAAGGCAATTGCTAGACCTGGTTAATGAAGGCGTGGGCCAGATCAAAGTGGCAGGGTCGCGTGAAACTGAATCTCAAGTGACGAGATCAAAAAGCACAAGAGGGCTGATTCGCCCACTGCCCGCATAATCTCAACCTAACCTTACAGTGACATGCTTTTCATTCTCCCGGTTCACAAAATGCCGATAAGAAAGCCCAGATACACACAAGGCGAGAGAGAACCAGTAAATTAAACCCAAGATGGAACGACAGACAAGTCAGTGCTAAACTCGGGTGCAGATCTGCTGAATGCCCAGTAAACACTGTCAATTTAACCCATGCAATCCCAGGCATACAGATGCCAGGTAATGATGTTTTAAAAATATCATTACCCTCAGAATTACATGCCTCTCATTATCTTGGTCCCTGGGAAAAACACAAGCAGTGGCTGAGCCGGACACTGTTGGGCCACCTTGGGGAGACTGTATAGTGATTAAAGGCCCAAAACACCTTACGATCCGAGGATGCATTACTGACGATGTGTCCCAGTGTACACCCAGTTCGTTGAACCAAGTGGTGTCGGACCACGATAATGAAAGGCATGGGCCAGATTAACCTGGCTTCACCATACTAGCCCATCCGCCATAGCACCTCAGACATCACCAGTCAAAACTCTGCAGCGTCACCTTTCTCAGCCAAACATATATATCCACCAGTCCAACATCCAAACCCAATGCTGATGTCCAAAAGGGGCACACACCCCCACAAACCCTTAGCACCTCCCGACTAACCCCAGCTTCAGCCCCACAAACCCTAAGCATACCCTGAGTAACCCTGGCTAAACCCCCACAATCTCGATGTCTTATGTCAGGAGGGGCAAGATTCAACAAAGGCAAGTGTTGGACCTGGTTAATAAAGGCGTGGGCCAGTTCAAAGTGGCAGGGTTGTGTGAAACTGAATCTCAAGTGACGTGATCAAAGAGCACAAGAGGGCTGATTCGCCCACTGCCTGCATAATCTCAACCTAACCTTACAGTGACATGCTCTTCATTCTCCCGGCCCATGAAATGCCAATAAGAAAGCCCAGATACCCAAACCCAAGAAGGGGCTCAGACAACAAGTCCGCACTAAAATCAGGTGCAGTTATGCTGAATGCCCAGTAGACACTGTCAATTAAACCCATGCAATCCCAGGCATACAGATGCCAGGTAATGATGTTTAAAAGTATCATTACCATCAGAATTACATGCCTCTCATTATCCTGCTCCATGGGAAAAACACAAGCCAAGTCTGATCAACTTTGTCTGGGCCACCTCGGGGAGGCTGTCTAGTGATTAAAGGCCCGAAACAACTGACAATCCGAGGGTGCATTACTGATGATGTGTCCCAGTGTACACCCGGTTCTTTGAACCAAGTGGTGTCGGACCACGATAATGAAAGGCATGGGCCAGATTAACCTGGCTTCACCATACTAGCCCATCTGCCATAGCACCTCAGACATCACCACACAAAACTGCAGCATCACCTCTCCCAGCCAAACATATACATCCACCATCACAACACACAAACCTAATCCTAAAGTCCAGAGGGGGTACACACTCCCACAAACCCTAGGCATTCCCCAATTAACCCTGGCTTCAGCCCCACAAACCCAAAGCACACCCTGATTAACCCTTGCTAAACCCCCACAAACCCGATGTCCTATGTCAGGAGGGGCAAGTTTCAACAAAGGCAAGTGCTGGACCTTGTTAATGAAGGCGTGGGCCAGATCAAAGGGGCAGGGTCACATGAAACTGAATCTCAATTGACGAGCTCAAAAAGCACAAGAGGGCTGATTCGCCCACTGCCCACAGAATCTCAACTTAACCTTAACCGTAATACGATGTTGACAACTCTCCCACCTGGTGGTGTCCTGCCGTAACAACACATTAGATGTGGGACAACACTCCCACCTGGTGCTGTTCTCCCACAATGACATGTGCGCTGTGTATAACATTCCCACCTGGTGGTGTCCTGCCGCGATGGCAGTTTTGGTGTGGACAACACTCCCACCTGGTGGTTTCCTGATGGAGGAAGTGATCTCTTGCAGAAAACACTCCCACCTTGTGGTGCCTTCTGGAATGACAGTCCGGCTTTGTACAACACTTTCACCTGCTGGTGTTCTGCCGCAAGGACAGAGCCCTGGTAGACAACACTGCCACCTTGTGGTGTCCTGCCGCAACGACAGTTTGGCCGTGGACGATACTCCCACTTGTTGGTGTCCTGCCGTAACTACAGATCTGCTGTGGACAACACTCTCACCTCGTGCTGTCCTGCCGCAATGGCGGTTCAGCCGTGGACAATACTCCCACCTGATGGTGTCCTGCCGTAACGACAGATCAGATGTGGACGACAGTCCGACCTGGTGGTGTCCTGTCGCAATGTCAGTTCTGCTGTCGACAACACTCTGACCTGGTGGTGTTCCGCCGTAATGAGATGCCCCCTGTGGACAACACTCCCACCTACTGGTGTCCTGTTGCAATGGCAGATCAGTTGTGGACAACACTCCCACCTGGTGGTTTCCTGATGGAGGAAGTGATCTCTTGCAGAAAACACTCCCACCTTGTGGTGCCTTCTGGAATGACAGTCCGGCTTTGTACAACACTTTCACCTGCTGGTGTTCTGCCGCAAGGACAGAGCCCTGGTAGACAACACTGCCACCTTGTGGTGTCCTGCCGCAACGACAGTTTGGCCGTGGACGATACTCCCACTTGTTGGTGTCCTGCCGTAACTACAGATCTGCTGTGGACAACACTCTCACCTCGTGCTGTCCTGCCGCAATGGCGGTTCAGCCGTGGACAATACTCCCACCTGATGGTGTCCTGCCGTAACGACAGATCAGATGTGGACGACAGTCCGACCTGGTGGTGTCCTGTCGCAATGTCAGTTCTGCTGTCGACAACACTCTGACCTGGTGGTGTTCCGCCGTAATGAGATGCCCCCTGTGGACAACACTCCCACCTACTGGTGTCCTGTTGCAATGGCAGATCAGTTGTGGACAATACTCCCACCTGGTGGTGACCTGCCATAACAACAGGTTAGATATGGACAACAAACCTACCCAGTGGTGTCTTGCCGCAATGACAGTTCTGCTGTGGACAACACTCTGACCTGGTGGTTTTCTGCTGTAATAACATGCCCGCTGTGGGCAACACTTCCACCTGGTGTTGTCCTGGCACAATGACAGGTCCGCTATGGACAAAATTCACACGGGGTGGTATCCTGCTGCAAGTTCGACAGTGGGCAACACTCCCACTTGGTGGTGTCCTCCCACAATGGCAGGTCCGCCGTGGATAACAGTCCCAACTGGCGGTGTTCTGCTGCAATGACATATCAGAGGTGGACAATACTTCCACCTGGTGGAGTCCTGCCATAACGACAGGTTAGATGTGGACAACGTTCTCACCCAGTGGTGTCCTACCGCAATCCCAATCGACAGGTTAGATGTGGACAACGTTCTCACCCAGTGGTGTCCTATCGCTGCTATCCCAATAATAAGCCCTGGATCACTAGTAACATCAAAGGCCTCCTAAACCAGAAGAAGAGGGCCTTTAAAGATGGTGATCGGTTGGAGCTTAAAAGAGTTCAGAAGGAACTCAGAGTACAGATAAGGGGGGCAAAGGAGCAGTATAGGAGGAAGCTAGAACAAAAGCTGCAGAAAAAAAGCATGAAGGAGATGTGGGATGGGATGAAGATCATCACCGGATGCGGTGCAAAGCGGGGGGCAAACATAAGTGGAGATGTGGAGAAAGCGAACCAGCTGAACAACTTCTTCAACAGGTTCGACAGCACAATCTCATCCTCACCGCAGAAATCCACACCAGGCTTACTTCCCTCACAGGAAAATAGCCACTCACAGGAGACCTTGCCCATGCCCAGGATTACGGCTGAACAGGTGGAAGGTCAACTGAGGAAGATCTGTACCAGCAAGGCAGATGGACCGGATGGAGTTTCCCCACGAGTACTGAGGGCCTGTGCGACTGAGCTGAGAGAACCATTACAGCGCATCTTCAACATGAGCCTGGAGCAGAGAAGAGTACCCAGACAGTGGAAAACATCCTGTATTGTCCCGGTTCCGAAGAAACCACAACCAAAGGAGTTGAATGACTTCAGACCTGTTGCCTTGACGTCGCACATGATGAAGACCATGGAGCGGCTGATAATACAGAATCTGAGGCCACAAACCAGGCACGCCCAGGATCCTCTTCAGTTTGTGTATGAGGAGAAGGTGGGAGTGGAGGATGCTATCACGTATTTGCTGCACATATCACTCTCTCACCTAGATGGGGTCAGTTGTGCTGTGAGGATTACATTCCTTGACTTCTCTAGTGCCTTTAACACCATCCAGCCCAAGATCTTAAGGCACAAACTAACGGAGATGGGAGTAGACTCTCACATGGTGGATTGGATAGTGGACTACTTGACAGATAGACCTCAGTATGTGCGGTTGGGAGACTGTAGGTCTGACACGGTGGTCAGCAGCACAGGGGCGCCGCAGGGAACCGTACTCTCTCCGGTCCTGTTCACCCTGTACACATCAGACTTCCAATATAACTCGGAGTCCTGCCATGTGCAGAAGTTCGCTGATGACACGGCCATAGTGGGGTGTGTCAGGAATGGACAGGAGGAGGAGTATAGGAAACTGATACAGGACTTTGTGATATGGTGCAACTCAAACTACCTGCGTCTCAATATCACCAAGACCAAGGAGATGGTGGTGGACTTTAGGAGATCTAGGCCTCATATGGAGCCAGTGATCATTAATGGAGAATGTGTGGAGCAGGTTAAGACCTACAAGTATCATCTGTGTTGGCAGTCCAGTCTAGCTTCTCATCTAACTGTACTCCCAGATACTTGCAGGAAGGCACAGAGTCGACTGTACTTCCTTAGAAGGTTGGCGTCATTCAATGTCTGTAGTGAGATGCTGAAGATGTTCTATAGGTCAGTTGTGGAGAGCGCCCTCTTCTTTGTGGTGGCGTGTTGGGGAGGAAGCATTAAGAAGAGGGACACCTCACGTCTTAATAAGCTGGTAAGGAAGGCGGGCTCTGTCGTGGGCAAAGTACTGGAGAGTTTAACATCGGTAGCTGAGCGAAGGGCGCTGAGTAGGCTACGGTCAATTATGGAAAACTCTGAACATCCTCTACATAGCACCATCCAGAGACAGAGAAGCAGTTTCAGTGACAGGTTACTATCGATGCAATGCTCCTCAGACAGGATGAAGAGGTCAATACTCCCCAGTGCCATTAGGCTTTACAATTCAACCGCCAGGACTTAAGAACTTTTAAAAAGCTATTATTAATGCTTTTTGAGATAGTGATTTAGATGCATATCATATTTTTTACTGAGTTAAGTATTGTATGTAATTAGTTTTGCTACAACAAGTGTATGGGACATTGGAAAAAAAAGTTGAATTTCCCCATGGGGATGAATAAAGTATCTATCTATGACATATGTGCTGTGTATAACATTCCCACCTGGTAGTGCCCTGCCGCGATGTCAGTTTTGGTGTGGACAACACTTCCACCTGCAGCTGTCCTGCTGCAAGGACTGATCCCTTGTAGACAACACTCCCACTTTGTGGTGTCCTGCCGCAATGACAGTTTGTCTGTGGACAGTACTCCCACCTTGTGGTGTCCTGCCGCAATGACAACCCGTCTATAGAGAACACTCCCACCTGGTGGTGTTCTGCTGTAACAGCAGATCCACTGTGGACAACACTTCCACTGGTGCTGTCCAGCCTTAATGATAGGTCCAGTGTGGACATGACTCCCACCTGGTGGTGACCTGTCACAATGACAGTTCCGCTGTCCACAACACTCCGACCCGGTGGTGTTCTGCCATATTGAGATGCCCCCTGTGTACAACACTCCCAACTGCTGGTGTCCTGCCACAATGACAGATAAGATGTGGACAATACTGCCACCTGGTGGTGCCCTTCCATAACAACAGATTAGACGTGGACAACACTCCCTGCTAGTGGTGCCTTGCTGCAATGACAGTTCTACTGCGGACAACACTTCCATCTGGTGGTGCCCTGTCGCAATGACAGCTCCGGTGAGGTCAGCACTCCCACCTGGTGGTGTCCAGTCAGAATGACAGTTCCGCAACCTAACCCTAACCCTAACCCTATCCCTAATCCGAATGCGATGTCTTATATCAGGAGGGGCCAGATTCAACAAAGGCAATTGCTGGACCTGGTTAATGAAGGTGTGGGCCAGATCAAAGTGGCAGGGTCGCGTGAAACTGAATCTCAAGTGACGAGATCAAAAAGCACAAGAGGGCTGATACGCCTACTGCCCGCATTATCTCAACCTAACCTTACAGTGACACGCTCTTCATTCTCCCGTTCCACAAAGTGCCGATAAGAAAGCCCAGATACACACAAGGCGAGAGAGAACCAGTAAATTAAACCCATGATGGGACGACAGACAAGTCAGTGCTAAACTCAGCTGCAGTTCTGCTGAATGCCCAGTAAACACAGTCAATTTAACCCATGCAATGCCAGGCCTACAGATGCCAGGTAATGATGTTTTAAAAATATCATTACCCTCAGAATTACATGCCTCTCATTATCTTGGTCCCTGGGAAAAACATAAGCAGTGGCTGAGCCGGACACTGTTGGGCCACTTCGGGGAGGAAATGGTGTTTGAAGGCCCGAAACACCTGACGATCCGAGGATGCATTACTGACGATGTGTCCCAGTGTACACCCGGTTCGTTGAACCAAGTGGTGTCGGACCACAATAATGAAAGGCATGGGCCAGATTAACCTGGCTTCACCATACTAGCCCATCCGCCATAGCACCTCAGACATCACCAGTCAAAACTCTGCAGCGTCACCTCTCTCAGCCAAACATATATATCCACCAGTCCAACATCCAAACCCAATGCTGATGTCCAAAAGGGGCACACACCCCCACAAACCCTTAGCACCTCCCGACTAACCCCAGCTTCAGCCCCACAAACCCTAAGCATACTCTGAGTAACCCTGGCTAAACCCCCATAAACCCGATGTCCTATGTCAGGAGGGGCAAGATTCAACAAAGGCAAGTGTTGGACCTGGTTAACAAAGGCATGGGCCAGTTCAAAGTGGCAGGGTTGTGTGAAACTGAATCTCAAGTGACGAGATCAAAGAGCACAAGAGGGCTGATTCGTCCACTGCCTGCATAATCTCAACCTAACCTTACAGTGACACGCTCTTCATTCTCCCGGCCCATGAAATGCCAATAAGAAAGCCCAGATACCCAAACCCAAGAAGGGGCTCAGACAACAAGTCAGTGCTAAAATCAGGTGCAGTTATGCTGAATGCCCAGTAGACACTGTCAATTAAACCCATGCAATCCCAGGCATACAGATGCCAGGTAATGTTGTTTAAAAGTATCATTACCCTCAGAATTACATGCCTCTCATTATC
This sequence comes from Hemitrygon akajei, assembly GCF_048418815.1. Lineage (NCBI taxonomy): Eukaryota > Metazoa > Chordata > Chondrichthyes > Myliobatiformes > Dasyatidae > Hemitrygon > Hemitrygon akajei. The sequence continues at coordinate 1,004,256 of NC_133136.1, read as the reverse complement.
TTGGTCCCTGGGAAAAACACAAGCAGTGTCTGAGCCGGACACTGTTGGGCCACTTCAGGGAGGAAATAGTGTTTGAAGGCCCGAAACACCAGACAATCCGAGGATGCATTACTGACGATGTGTCCCAGTGCACACCCGTTTCGTTGAACCAAGTGGTGTCGGACCACGATAATGAAAGGCATGGGCCAGATTAACCTGGCTTCACCATACTAGCCCATCCGCCATAGCACCTCAGACATCACCTCTCAAAACTCTGCAGCCTAACATCTCCCAACCAAACATATACATCCACCAGCTCAACACTCAAACCTAATCCTAAAGTCCAGAGGGGGTACAAACTCCCACAAACCCTAGGCACTCCCCGATTAACCCTGGCTTCAGCCCCACAAACCCAAAGCACACCCTGATTAACCCTTGCTAAACCCCCACAAACCCGATGTCCTATGTCAGAAGGGGCAAAATTCAACAAAAGCAAGTGTTGGACCTGGTTAATGAAGGCGTGGGCCAGTTCAAAGTGGCAGGGTTGCGTGAAACTGAATCTCAAGTGACGAGATCAAAGAGCACAAGAGGGCTGATTCGCCCACTGCCTGCATAATCTCAACCTAACCTTACAGTGACACGCTCTTTATTCTCCCGGCCCACTAAATGCTAATAAGAAAGCCCAGATACACACAAGTCAAGAGAGTACTAGTAAATTAAACCCAAGATGGGGCGACAGACAACAAGTCAGTGCTAAACTCAGGTGCATTTCTGCTGAATGCCCAGTAAACACTGCCAGTTTATCCCATGCAATCCCAGGCATACAGATGCTAGGTAATGACGTTTAAAAATATCATTACCCTCAGAATTACATACCTCTCATTATCCTAGTGCATGGAAAAAACACAAGCCAAGTCTGATCAACTTTGGCTGGGCCACCTTGGGGAGCTTGTCTAGTGATTGAAGGCCTGAAACACCTGACAATCCGAGGATGCATTATTGATGATGTGCCCCAGTGCACACTCGTTTCATTGAACCAAGCGGTGTCAGACCACGATAATGAAAGGCATGGGCCAGATTAACATGGCTTCACCATATGAGCCTATCCGCCACAGCACCTCAGACATCACCACTCCAGACCCTGCAGCCTTACCTCTTCCAGCCACACATATATATCCACCAGCCCAACACTCAAACCTAATCCTAAAGTCCAAAAGTGGCACACACACCCCCACAGACCGTTGGCACATCCTCATTAACCCTGGCTTCAGCCCCACAAACCCTAAGCACACCCCGATTAACCCTTGCTAAACCCCCACAAACCAGATATCCTATGTCAAGAGGGGCAAGATTCGACAAAGACACGTGCTGGACCTGGTTAATGAAGGTGTGGGCCAGAACAAAGTGGCAGGGTTGCGTGAAACTGAATCTCAAGTGACGAGATCAAAAAGCACAAGAGGGCTGATTCGCCCACTGCCCGCATAATCTCAACCTAACCTTACAGTGACACGTTCTTCATTCTCCCGGTCCACAAAGTGCCAATAAGAAAGCTCAGATACACACAAGGCGAGAAAGAACCAATAAATTAAGCCCAAGATGGGGCTCAGAAAACAAGTCAGTACTAAACTCAGGTGCAGTTATTCTGAATGCCCATTAATCACTGTCAATTAATCCCTTGCAATCCCAGGCATACAGATGCCAGGTAATGATGTTTAAAAATATCATTACCCTCAGAATTTCATGCCTCTCATTATCCCAGTCCAGGGGACGAACACAAGCAGGTTCTGAGCAGACCCTGCTGGGCCACCTCGGGGAGGATGTCTATGATGAAAGGCCCGAATCACCTGACGATCTGAGGATGCATTACTGAAGATGTGCCCCAGTGCACAGCCGGTTCATTGAACCAAGTGGTGTTGGACGACGATAGTGCAAGGCATGGGCCAGGTTAACCTGGCTTCACCATATGAGCCTATCCGCCATAGCACCTCAGACATCACCACTCTAAACTCTGCAGCCTTACCTCTTCCAGCCAATCATATATATCCAGCAGCCCAACATCCAAACCTAATCCTAAGGTCTAAATGGGGCACACACTCCCATAAACCCCTGGCACTTCCCAATTAACCCTGGCTTCAGCCACACAAACCCGAAGCACACCCCGATTAACCCTTACAAAACCCCCACAAACCTGAGGTCCTATGTCAGGAGGGGCAAGATTCAACAAAGGCAAGTGTGGGCTACATCACGTGATGATGTAGGTTCGAGACGTGGAAATCTAGCTCTCCCGTAAAAAGCAATAAAACAAAGTTTAAGTGAAGAAGAATTAATAAATACCTTCTAGAAACTACTTATAAACTATTCAGGACTATCTTTAGATATGCCTCCTAAACAGAAACAGAAGAGAATTACTACTTTGAAGACAGCGCGAGTTGGCGGCCAAAGAGGCCCGGCCATTTTGGCTGAGCCTCGTACTCAAGTTGGATCTCTTCCCGGTGAAGTACATTTCGCCTTCGATGGTGCAGTAATATCAACCATCTCTAAGAAGAAACAGCGGGAGCTGCGCATGCGTGAAGAAACGAGTATGCACAAACAGGTGCAAACAAAACTACAAGTTCTAACTGCGACTGGAAGTGGAAATGAAAGTGAATCGGAAGTAAAATCAGACTCTCTGGAAAACACAGATGAAGAAATAGATGAAGAAGAAGAACAGGAGGAAATTAAAGGTGGAAAACTTTCTAGAGACATAAGAGAAGTCCTGATACAAATAATGCATGAATTAAAAGTAATAAAAACAGATATTAGAAATATGAAGATTACACTTAATAAGGCGGTGGAAAAACAAAAGAAAATGGACAAGAAAGTTAAAAAGTTGGAAGAAAAAATGGGAGACAACACTGAAAGAATGGATAAGATGGAAGATAATATCCTTGCCTGGACATCAGAAAGAAAACAGTTGTTGGAAAAAGTAGATGTGCTCGAAAATTTCAGCAGACAAAACAATATTAAGAATTTTGGTCTTAAAGAAGGTATAGAGGGAGAAGATTCAATAAAATTCTTTCAAAAATGGATTTCGGAAATCTTGGAAATGGAAGAGGGAAGTCAGTTAATTGAAATCGAAAGGGCTCATAGAGCTTTAAGACCAAAGCCCCAACAAGATCAAAATCCATGATCAATCTTGATAAAATGTTTAAGATACCAAGATAAAGAAAAGATCTTGAAGGCAGCTGCCCAAGGTGCCAGAAAGAGAAATGGGCCATTGATGATAGAAGGGAAAAGAGTTCTTTTTTATCCTGATATAAGTTACGACCTTTTGAAGAGGCAGAAGGAATTTAATTCAGTGAAAAAAATCTTATGGGAAAAGGGTTATAAATTTATATTGAGCTACCCAGCAACACTGATAATTTTTTTGGATGACGAAGAAAGAAGATTTTTTACTGATCATCAGATAGCGGATGAGTTTGTACAAGAACTTCCTAATATTCATGAGATACGGTAAAGAATTATGGAAATGAAATGGATTAAAGGTGAAGACTAAGATAGGGATCGGATTTGATGGACATTTGTGAGTAGAAGAATATACAAATATACTTTAAGTATATGATAGAAGGGGGACAAGATAAAAAAATAATTGAGGAATATTAATTGGGAGTAGAGATATTAATTTTTTTCTTCTTCACTTATATATATCTTTTTTTTGTTACGGGGGAGCTGGAGGAGCTTCTGATCAATTGCTGTGGGATTCACGTGGGTAATCATGGCGATTGCCATGACCTGTAAAACGGAGGAGGGTAATGTTGTGTTTCTATTCATTCACAACATTAGTAGGGGGGGGGTATTTTGTTATTTTTTTCTTTACTATCTATCTTTCTTCTATTTTTCTTTTTTTGCCTGGATGATTGGGGGGGGGGGGGTGGGGAGACACATAGCAACATGGAGAATTTTAAAGAGATTCCCCAAGGTATTATGAATGATTAATTTACTCAATTTTTAAAGTTTTAATGTTAATGGGCTTAATGGACTTGTGAAAAGAAAAAGAGTTTTAACATATATTAAGAAAATGAAAGGAGATGTAGCTTTTTTGCAGGAAACACATTTAACAGAGACAGAACATCAGAAATTAAAGAGAGATTGGGTTGGAAGTGTTATTGCAGCTTCATTTAATTCAAAGTCGAGGGGAGTTGCAATTTTGGTTAATAAAACCTTATCAATTAAAATACAAAATGTACTAATTGATTCTGTGAGGAGATAAGTGATTATATATTGTCAAATATTTTCAGAATTATGGACTCTTATGAACATTTATGCACCAAATGAAAATGATGCAAAATTCATACAAGAAGTTTTTTTTAATTTGGCCGACGCACATGATAAAATATTAATTGGTGGAGATTTTAACTTTTGTTTAGACCCAGTTCTAGATAGGTCAACTTAAGGCTATTACAAAATCAAAAGTAATAAAGCTAACTTTATCATTGATGAAAGACTTAAATTTGATTGATATATGGAGAAGAACTAATCCAAGAGAAAGAGATTATTCATTTTATTCAAATAGACATAAAACTTATTCAAGGATTGATTTTTTCCTATTATCAATGAATATTCAGGATAGAGTGAAAAGTGTAGAATATAAAGCAAGAATAATGTCAGATCATTCCCCCTTGATAATGACAATGATAATGATGGATAAGGAGGAATTGATTTACAGATGGAGATTTAATTCAATTTTATTAAAACGTCAAGATTTTTGTGATTTTATGAAAAAACAGATCCAATTTTTTTTGGATACAAACTCATATTCAGTTGATGATAAATTTATATTATGGGAAGTGATGAAAGCATATTTGAGGGGTCAGGATTATATTTCTAAAATTAAGAAGGAATATATGGTAGAAATAGATCAATTAGAAAAAGAGATTGCAAGAAAAAGAATCCCAAAGATATATGACAGAAGAAAAACGAAGACAACTTGTTAATAAGAAGCTACAATATAATACACTCCAGACATATCAAACAGAAAAAGTAATTATGAGAACTAAACAGAGATATTACGAATTAGGTGAAAGATCACACAAGATTCTTGCTTGGCAGTTGAAAACTGAGCAGGCTTCCAAAACAATAAATGCAATTAGAACAAGTGCAAGTAAAATTACTTATAAATCTTTAGAAATTAATGAAACTTTTAAAAAATTTTACTCCGAATTATATCAATCAGAATCACAAAATGAGGTTGCGGAGATAGAAACATTTTTTTCACAAATAACTCTTCCAAAATTGAATTCAGAAGAACAGAAAGGATTAGATATGCCCTTTACATTAAAAGAGGTTGAAGAAGCTTTAGGATCACTTCAGAGTAATAAATCTCCAGGAGAAGATGGTTTTCCACCTGAATTTTATAAAAAATTTAAAGATTTATTAACCCCTCCCTTTATGGAGTTAATATAACAAGCGGAAAGAACACATAAACTTCCATAATCTTTTTCGACAGCGATCCGAATAGTATTGCCAAAAAAAGAAGAGATCCTTTAAAACCAACATCATATAGGCCTATTTCTTTGTTGAACACGGATTATAAAATAATAGCAAAAATTTTATCTAATAGATTATCTAAATATTTACCAAAATTAATAGATATGGACCAAACAGGCTTTATTAAAAATAAACAATTGGCAGATAATGTAACTCGGTTATTTAGCATAATTCATCTGGCACAAAAGAAGGAGGAAATGAGTGTGGCAGTTGCTTTGGATGCAGAAAAAGCATTTGATAGATTGGAATGGGACTTTTTATTTAAGGTATTGGAAAATTATGGGTTAGGAAAATCTTTTATAAAATGGATTAAAACCTTAAATACTAGTCCCAAAGCTAAAGTAGTGACAAACGGTCAAATTTCAACATCATTCCAGTTAACAAGGTCAACTAGACAAGGCTGTCCATTATCACCTGCCCTATTTGTATTGGCGATAGAACGATTAGCTGAATTAATTAGAATGGATCCAGATATTGCGGGCTTCAGAATTAATCAGGAGGAATATAAGATTAATTTATTTGTTGATGATGTTCTGATTTATTTAACAAACCCATTGCATTTGTTGCATAAATTATCTTTCAGATTGGAAGAATATGGGAAAATATCAGGGTATAAAGTAAACTGGGATAAAAGTGAAATTTTATCCCTTACTAAAGGAGATTATAGTCAATGTCGATTAGTAACTCAATTTAGATGGCCGACAAATGGTATAAAATATTTAGGTATAAGAGTCGATAATGATATACAGAATTCATATAAATTAAATTATTTGCCATAATTGAAAAAAATTCAAGAGGATCTTGATAAATGGATGATGTTACCAATAACATTAGTAGGTAGAGTTAATGCTGTAAAAATGAATATATTTCCCAGATTACAATATTTATTCTAAACATTACCAATCCAACTGCCCCAGAAGTTTTTTCAAGAGTTGAATAAATGTGTGAGGAAGTTTCTTTGGAAAGGTAAGATGTCAAGAATATCGTTGGAAAAATTGACATGTAAATTTGACCTAGGAGGGTTACAACTCCCAAATTTTAAGAATTATTATAAAGCAAATCAACTTAGATTTATTGCATCTTTTTTTGATGAAGAAAAACCGGCATGGATTAGAATAGAGTTAGATAAGATAGGAGAAAATATACCAGAAGAGTTTATATATAAATGGGAAGCCTTTAGCATCATCAAAAGGATAGAATCAGAGAGGACAGGAAAATTTTTAATTGGGGAAGGGCAAATTATGAGGCTATAAAGCTAGAACTTGCAGGTGTGAATTGGGATGATGTTTTTGCAGGGAAATGTACTATGGACATGTGGTTGATGTTTAAGGATCTCTTGCAGGATGTTAGGGATAAATTTGTCTGGTGAGGAAGATAAAGAATGGTAGGGTGAAGGAACCATGGGTGACTAGTGAGATGGAAAATCTAGTCAGATGGAAGAAGGCAGCATACATGAGGTTTAGAAAGCAAGGATCAGATGGGTCTATTGAGGAATATAGGGTAGTAAGAAAGGAGCTTAAGAAGGGGCTGAGAAGAGCAAGAAGGGGGCAAGAAGGCCTTGGCGAGTAGGGTAAAGGAAAACCCTAAGGCATTCTTCAATTATGTGAAGAACAAAAGGATGACAGGAGTGAAGATAGGACCAATTAGAGATAAAAGTGGGAAGATGTGCCTGGAGGCTGTGGAAGTGAGCGAGGTCCTCAATGAATACTTCTCTTTGGTATTCATCAATGAGAGGGAACTCGATGACAATGAGGACAATATGAGTGAGGTTGATGTTCTGGAGCATGTTGATATTAAGGGAGAGAAGGTGTTGGAGTTGTTAAAATACATTAGTACGGTTAAGTCCCCGGGGCCTGACGGAATAGTCCCCAGACTGCATCGAGGATAAGAGGAAACATGATAGAGGTGTACAAGATATTAAGAGGAATTGACAGAGTGGACAGCCAGCGCCTCTTCCCCAGGGCACCACTGCTCAGTACAAGAGGACATGGCTTTAAGGTAAGGGGAGGGAAGTTCAAGGGGGATATTAGAGGAAGGGTTTTCACTCAGAGAGTGGTTGGTGCGTGGAATGCACTGCCTGAGTCAGTGGTGGAGGCAGATACACTAGTGAAGTTTAAGAGACTACTAGACAGGTATATGGAGGAATTTAAGGTGGGGTTTATATGGGAGGCAGGGTTTTTGGGTCAGCACAACATTGTGGGCCAAAGCGCCTGTAATGTGCTGTACTATTCTATGTTCTATATTTAAGGCAGAGGTTGATAAGTTCTTGATTAGTCAGGTCTTGAAAGGTTACAGGGTGAAGGCAGGAGACTGGGAATCAAAGGGAATTGGATCAGCCATGATGAAATGGCAGAGCAGTCTTGATGGGCCAAATGGCCTAACCCTGCTCCTATAGCTTATGGTCTTATGGTCTATTAAAGTGTAATTATTTGTAATAAAGTAATCATAATCACTAAGTGGTGGAGCATAATCAGTGACTTGGGGGTGGATGTGCAGCTGAGCTCAGCAGGCCATCCTGCAGGGTGTGAAAGGTGATTTGTATGTGGTGAAGCAGGAATGGAGATAACGACTAGCATGCCACACCCCCTACATGCAAACAGACTAAGCTGCTTTGCTGCCTTACTTGTATTTCTAGCATATTGTCCCATTCATTTCACTTAGGGTTCCAATTAAATGACATACATTTATTTATTTATTTATTTACTTATTAGAAATATTTCATTAAAACAGTAAACTCATTATAGCCCATTCAGAAAGTCCTGCAGCCCTCAGTTTCTTGTTTTTTTAGATGCGGCCCCAATGAGGATAAAGAGCCAGAGGTCATGGAAAATGTTGGGAATAATGAGAAGAATGCAACATAACATTTGGGAGAATTATGTTAGAATATAACCTCAGAAGCTGTTCCGACTTTTGCATTGCATCTGGTGCTGCATGCTGCTGTGTATAAGAATGGGAGGCAAGTTTGGGTAAACGTGCAGCTGAAAGGATTGTGTCAGAGGCAGAGCTTTCACTTTCTGGATTATTGGCTTGTTTCTGGATAAGATGAGGCATGTTCAAACAGAACCAAAGCAGGTCCGACATCCTTGGATGTTGACTGATGTTGGGAAGGATTTAAACTAATTTGTCAGTGGATGGGGAAACAGTAGATTCCTGGCTAACAGCAGATATCCCCATACACACTATTTCGCTGAGAAAAGAAGGAACAATATAGTCTTCGGAGCACATGATAATTAGAATGGTGTATAGTGATAATTTATTACAACATATTGAAGATTATTGGAAAACTTTTTCTAATCAGATTTTTGAAGGGAAAGTAAGTTGAAAGTATATTAACATTGTGCTAATATTTTTTCCAAATCCAGATGTGTTATAACAGCTTTTTAAATCTTAAGGTTTAAAAATAGTTCCTACATCACAATCAAGTTTGACCAGGTTGAGCTTTAGTAATATTTCAACAAAGAGCAGTGACTCATGATCAAATGGAGACAATCCCGAAGCAAGTTCACCCTTCAGGAGATCACCAAATGAGCAATCAGTTCCTTGGCATCTTGTATACTTGCTGGTATTTGGCAACCATTTTCTGCAACATGGGTTCCGATGAGGAAAAGCTTTCGTTCATCACCAAGTTGGTCAAGGGAAAGCTTCTCATGAACCTCTAAAATGGTACAGGCCCCTTTGAGATCCTGAAAAACAATTACAATAGCAAAATATTTCCATCAATCAGCATTTTTTCATTCAAGATTACCTTCAATTTACATACATCAACACCCATTATGTTCTCAATCTCTCCAGTTTTGTCTATTTAGTTAAGATAAAACCTTAATGATAATTATTAAAAAGAAAGCAGAACTTATAAACCAAAATGAGATATAGTCTGCAAGAACATGCTGAGACTCGTAGCCATGCCTGCTTACTAGCAGCACAAACAGCAGGGCACTAACCTGAACAAGTGTAGACTTTATCAACAATCCCAAGATGTAAATACAAGGAACTGCAGATGAAGTGGGTAACTGGAAGGGTAGGAATTGGTCAATCCATGTCAGGGCTGCGTAAAAAGAGAGCCCTATTAATCAGGAGGGCGATTGAGATTTCAAAGGCAGAGTTTTGTGGCAGTTTCTCTGAGTTGAGCAACCAATTAGTGACAGAGATTCATTAGAAAGGGCCAATAAAATAATTCAAGTGCAAGCAATGCGGCCACTGGTTTTGAGTATGCTAGTGTTTAGAATGGATTTGGATTAGAATAGAATGGATTTGGATCAGGCTCGGGCAAAGTAAATTGTCTTGTAAGTTACTCTCTGTCCTTTTTTTGTTCATTCCTCAACTGTTAGTGAGAATGGCTCCAGGGGCAGTGTTTTGTACTCTGTGTGGGGTGTGGAAAGTCTGGGAGACCTACGGTCTTCCAGGTAAACACATCTGCACTGAGTTGCAGCTCCTGAGAGAATGTATTAAGGAACTGGAGCTGCCAATCGATGACCTTTGACACATATGGGAGAATGAGGAGTTGATAGGCGGAGCTACAGGGAGGTAGTCAGCCTAAGGTTGCAGGAGAAGGGTAACTGTCAGAAGAAGGAGGGGAAGCCCACAGCTAGTGCAGAGTACACCTGTGGCTATTCCCCTCAATAATAAGCATATAACTTTAGATACTATTGTGGGCTGTGGCTCAGAAGAGCAGAGGTTAAGAGGACTGCAGTGTTGATAGGAGATTCCTTAGTCAGAGGAACAGAGACATGATTACTAGGTTCTGGAATGGTTCCAAAAGAGAGAACAGTTGCAAATGTCACTCCATTCTTCAAACCAGGAGAGAGGCAGAAGAAAGGAAATTATTGGCTAGTTAGTTTGACCTCAGTGGTGAAATTATTGGCTAGTTAGTTTGACCTCAGTGGTTGGGAAGATGTTGGTGTCGATCATTAAGAATGATTAAGGCAACGTAAGGCAGGTGGAGCACCACCAAACACAGTGTATTCTTTCTCTTTGCGTGGGTTTTTTTCTTATTTTTAAACCATAAAAGAGAGAGAGGGTCTAGCACAGTGGCCATCGCCGGAGTGGGGGCTAGAGACAGAGTGGGAACTTAAGAGACTTTGACTCAAGAACTTCAAAGAAACAGGGAAAAAGGGTAGGTTTTTCTTTTTGTTGCTGCTGATTTGGAGTTGGTTGCCCATAGTACAGTGAAGGCAGGATGGCAGGTACGGCAGTGGAATGCTCCTCCTGTAGAACGTGGGAATTCATGGAACTTGACTACACCTGAAAGACTGCATTAAGGAGCTGGAACAGGAGCTGGATGAACTTGGGATCATCTGGGAGGCACAGCAATTGATAGATACAACCTTTGAGCAGGTACTTACACCCAGAGTGCAGAATTTGGGGAGTAGATGGTGAACACCGAGAGAGGTAAAGGGAGAAGGAAGTCAGCGCAGGATCTCCCTGTGACCGTTCCCCTCAGCAAAAGGTGAACCCTTTGAATACTGCTGAGAGGGATGACCTATCTGGGCAAGGCAGCAGCAGCCAAACCAATAGCACTGTGGTCAGCTCTGAGCTTCAACCCTACTGCGAGGGTGAAATCAGGTGGAGCAACAGTCATAGGGGGCTCTACAGTTAGGGGGACAGATAGGAGATTCTGCAGCAGCAAAAGAGACACCAGGATAGTGTGCTGCCTTCCGTGTGCTAGGGTCCAGGATGTCTCTGAGCGGTTGCAGAATATTCTTGAAGGGGAAGGTGAACAGCCAGAGGTCGTGGTACATGTTCGTACCAATGGCATAGGCAAGAGAGGGATAGAGGTCGTGCAAAGTAAGTTTAGGGAGTTAGGAAAGAAGCTGAAGAGCAGGACATCCAAAGTGGTAATCTCCAGATTATTCCCAGTGCCACGACCCAGGGAAAATCAGAACAGGAAGATAGTTTGGATGAATGAGTGGCTGAGGAGATGGTGCAGGGCACAGGGTCTCAAGTTCTTGGATCATTGGAACCTTTTTTGAGGAAGGAGTGACCTGTACAAGTGGGATGGGTTGCACCTGAACTGCAGGGGAACCAATATCCTGGGAGGGAGGTTTGATTATGCTATTGGGGAGGGTTTAAACTAGATTTGCAGAAGTGTGGGAACTGAAGTGAAGAGGCAGAGGATGGGGTGGTTGACACACCAGTAGTGGCAGCTTGTAAGGAGTTTGTGAGGAAGGATAGACAGATCACAAGACAAAGGAGCAGAAGTAGCCCATTCGGCCCATCGATGATGGAGCAAAGTTACACTAAGCCTGATAGTTTGAGATGTGTCTATTTTAATACAAAGCGGATGAACATAGAGGGTGGATCAATATGTGGAAATATGACATTGTGGCCATTACAGAGACTTTGATGTCTCAGGGAAAGGAATGGCTGCTGGGTATGCTGGACTTTAGATGTTTCAAAAAGGACAGGGAGGGAGGCAAAAGAGGTGTGGGAGTGGCATTGCTAATCAGGGATAGTGTTCAGGCTACAGAAAAGGAGGAAGTCATGGAGGGATTGACTACTGGCTCATTGTGGGTGGAAGTCAGAAACAGGAAGGGGGCAATAACTCTACTGGGTGTTTTTTTTATAGACCGCCCAATAGAAACAGAGACATCGAGGAGCAGATAGGGAGTCAGATTCTGGAGCGGTGCAATAATAATAGGGCTGTTGTAATGGGTGATTTTAACTTTCCTAATATTGACTGACATCTCCTTAGCACAAGGGGTTTGGATGGGGTCGAGGTTTTTTAGGTGTGCTCAGGAAGGTTTCCTGGTGCAATAAGCCAACTAGAGGAGAGGCTGTACTTGATCTGGTATTGGGAAATGAGCCTGGTCAGGTGTCAGATCTCTCAGTGAGAGTACATTTTGGAGGTTGTGACCACAACTCTCTCCTTTTCCATAGCACTGAAGAGGGACAGGAGCCTAATTCTGCTCCTGTGTCTTGTGGTATAAACTGGCCTTCATCACAGAAGGACTAAAGTAAGCACTAAGAATATCTGCCTACAATTATATCAGACGTTAGCAAAAACCATACCTAGAATTGTTGTCCACAGTTTTGGTCACTTTGACAAAAAAAATACATGTTGTAGAGAGAGAACAGGAAAACATTGACCAAACTGGTTCCTTGAATAACAAATCTGTCACATGAGAGACGGAGTGGGCCACACCTATATACTCTAAAATTTAGAATGAGATAAGATCTCATGAAAACTTTTAAAGTTAAACAAAATAGATGCAGGAGGTGCTTACTCAGGCAGTGTCAGTATCTCAAAACAAGGCGTCAGTCAAGGAGACATGTCTTCATGCAGAAGTGGGTGAAGCTGTGGAATTCTCTCTCCCAGACAGACAGCTGTGCAGGTTGTCACTGATATTAAAGTCAGAAAGATAGTTGGAAATTTGAAAATTAGTAAGTAAAAGGTGATGAATTAGATAAAAGGATTTTGCTGGGATTTGAGGATCTGAGGTATAGAGAAAGGTTGAATATTAGGACTTTATTCCCTGGAGCGTAGGGCAATAATGATATATGAAATGATGAGGGGAATAGAAAGGATAAATGCAAGCAGGCTTTTCCCACTGAGACTACAAGCACAGCCTATGGGTTAAGTTTGAAAGGCGGAATATTTAAGGGGAATATCAGGGGGGAATTTCAGTGGAAGTCATGCATGTGACCTTGATTTCATCGTTTAAGAGAAGTTTGGATAGATACAAGAATGGAAGGGATATGGAAGGCTCTGGTCAAGCTGCAGATCAATGGCATGAGGCAGATTAATGGCTTGGCACAGACTAAATGGGCTGAAGGGTTTGTTTCTGTGCTGCAGTGTTCTGTACTCTAGATCAGGCCAGAATTGAAGTGTCACAGCAGGCTTGAGAGACTGGATGGCTACTGCTATTTCTTACAGCTTTTTAAAAATCAGGAAATAGTGACAGGACCCTATGACTCTAATCCCTTAAACCTACGCTGCCATTCAATGGATAAACAAACACAGACTAGGTGGGACAAATGGCCTCTTTCTGAGCTGTAATGTTCTATGATTCTATTACTCTGATCCCTCAATCTTGCTCTGCCACTCAGTAGATGATCAAGTGTACCTTGGTGACTTTTCTATCTAAAAATAATTTCAATGATTGACCATTTATAAATTCCAAAATTAGCAATAAGATTATATTTCCCTTTGCTAGCCCTTTTTCTGCAACAATGCCTTTCAAATCTAGAGATTTCAGTTTCAGGAAACAATCTCGCAGCAATGATCCACCCAGAATCCTGCACAAGTGATGTACATGAGCTTGATTTCAACACTGAGAAGTTTGGATAAGTACATGGATAGTGGGCTATGGTCTTAGTGCAGGTCAATGGGAGTAAGCAATTTAAATGGTTTCAGCACAGACCAGATGGGCTGAGGGGCCTTTCTCTGAGCTGGACTTCTCTATGACTATGAGGATGTCAGAGTGCAGAATTAAATTCCAACATCATCTCTAGGAGACTATATGCCCCCCACCAAGGGAATGTGTAGGTTTTCACTGGGTGCTTCGGCATCCTCCCAGAGTCCAAAGATGTGCCAGTTAGTAGGTTATTGTAAATTGTCCTGTGATTAGCCTAGGGTTAATTGGGGTTGTTGGTGTCACGGCTCAAAGGGACGGAAGGGCCTGTATCTCAAAAAATAAATAAATACACTCAAGTGAGTAACTCAACCTTTTGTCATGAAACAAAATTCTCTTCCCACCTAATTTGCTATTGAAACAAACCCAGGTGGGAAAAAATGGGAGATGATGCAAGAGAGTGCAAAGGAAGAAACAAGTAAATATGTTTTGGCAAAGGTGTTTCTAAACCTGGGAGGTGATTCACTTTTATGGAAAAAGTAAACAGAGAGGAAAGCTAAACTTTCCTCTCAGAAAAATTGGTGCAGAGATATGTGCAATTGAAATATTGCACATGGGATATTGGTATTTTATAACAAGATGTTTTAAGTGCAAGAGTAATGAAAGCTTGCTGAAATTATTAATTGTGTTTTGGAGAGACACCATCTGAAGTATTTTATTCCAACTGACTGTAGGCAAAGCATTTATTTCTGCTAATTAAATTTGCTGATGACACTACACTGATTGCCCTAATCTCAAATAATAATGAGGCAGCCGACAGAGAGGAATGCATCATCCTGACACAGTGGTGTCAAGAAAACAACCCCTCCCTCAATGTCACAAAAACAAAGGAGCTGGTTGTGGACCTATTGACATCAGTGGATCTGGGATTGAGAGGGTGAACAGCATAAGCACCACCGAGGATCTCACGTGGTCTGTACATACTGGCTGTGTGGTGAAAAAAGCACAACAGCACCTCTTTCACCTCAGATGGTTGAAGAAATTTGGTATTGTTCAAATTCTCAGAACTTTCTATAGGAGCACAATTGAGAGCATCCTGACTGGCTGCATCACTGCCTGGTATGGGAACTGTACCTCCCTCAATCGCAGTTCTCTGCAGAGACTGGTGTGGGGAGCCCAGTGCACCTGTAGTTGTGAGCTTCCCACTATTCAGGACACTTACAAAGACAGGTGTGTAAAAAGGGCCCGAAGGATCATTGGGGACCCGAGTCACCCTAACCACAAACTGTTTCAGCTGCTACCATCCAGTACTGCGGATAAAATGGTACTGCAGCATAAAAGCCAGGACCAACAAGCTCTGGAACTGCTTCTTCCACTAGGCCATCATACTGATTAATTCACATTGATACAATTGTATTTCTATACTATATTGACTGTTCTATTGTACATACTATTTATTACAAATGACTATAAATTGCACATTCAGATGGAGATGTGTTGTAAAAGATTTTTACTTCTCATGTATTTGAAGGAAGTAATAAAGTCAAGTCAATTCTTGGTGGCGGTGGGGTCAGAAGTAATTACAGGAGCAACACTGTGAGCAAAGGCTCATTTCATTAACAAAGTACTTATGCAGAATACAACTCTGAGATTCATTTTCTCCAGATAGCCACAAAACAGAAAAACCATGGTTTTCATTGAAAGAAAAGACATCAGCACCCCCACCCACATAAAAAAGGAAAAGAAACAAAAACTCACAAACCCCAACCCCTCCCTTGAACAACGAACTAACAGATCACCCATCCAGAAAACAGAAAAAAGGACATCAACCCCCAACGTGACAATTGGCAACAAGAAAACATAAAACTGAAGGAGACCAATATGAAATACAATCCACACCAGTAGTCACATGACTTGGATTTCAATAATATTCTTAGAATTTTGATAACATTCTCAGTCAGCATCGAGGAGAGTGACCGCTCAAACCCAGGCCTTCCACAGAGAGTGACACAGCAGCATGGCCTTCTGTAGAGAGCGACTGTCAAACACAGTGGTTCTCCTCTCACTTGTTCTTCTCTGCATTCACCTCAATGTTTCCTTCTTCTTTGACACTTTAATCAGCAAGAAATAAAGCCAATTATGTCCCTGCACCCTGTCTCTGAGCTTCTCCTCAAGGCACCAAGGCGCTCCTGTAATGTTCTTGGGTCAGCAGAGTGCTAGATCACTTGGTCGAACACCAAACTGTTAAGTCACAGGCTCAAATATTGCATTTCAGAAACACAATTAAAATAAAAAGAATAAGTACAAGACAAAATAGAATCAGTTGATGTTGTGGATTTTCAGGCCTTTGAGAAGGTGCCACCCTTGAGGCTATTACAAACTACGAGCCCATGACATTACAGAAAACATTCTAGCATGGACAAAGTGGTGGCTGATTGGCAGGAGGCATAGAGTGGAAATACAGGGAGCCTTTTCTGGTTGGCTTCTGGTGACTAGTGGTGTGACCACAAGACAAAGGAGCAGGAGCCAGCCATTCGGCCCATCGAATCTGCTCTGCCATTTTATCATGAACTGATCCATTTCCCATTTAGTCCCACTCCCCTGCCTTCTCACCACAACCTTATATGCCCTTGCTACTCCGATACCTATCAATCTCTGCCTTAAATACACCCAATGACTTGACCTCTACTGCCGCCCATGGCAACAAATTCCACAGAGTCACCACCCTCTGGCTAAAAAAATTTCTTCGCATCTCTGTTCTGAATGGGCACCTTTCAATCCTTAAGTCATGCCCTCTCGTACTAGACTCCCCCACCATGGGAAACAACTTTGCCACATCCATGAGGTCCATGGATTTCAACATTCAAAATGTTCTATGAGGTCTCCCCTCATTTTTCTAAACTCCAAGGAGTACAGTCCAAGAGCGGTCAAATGTTCCTCATATGTTAACCCTCTCATTCCCAGAATCATTCTAGTGAATCTTCTCTGAACCCTCTCCAACGTCAGCACATCCTTTCTTAAATAAGGAGCCCAAAACTGCACACAGTACTCCAAGTGAGGTCTTACCAGTGCCTTATAGAACCTCAACATCACATCCCTGCTCTTATATTCTATTCCTCTAGAAATGAATACCAACATTGCATTCACCTTCTTCACCACCGATCAACCTGGAGGTTAACCTTAAGGGTATCCTGCACGAGGATCTCAGAACTTTGAATTCTCTCCCCATTTAAATAATAGTCTGCCCGTTTATTTCTTCTACCAAAGTGCATGACCATACACATTCCGACATTGTATATCATTTGCCATTTCTTTGCCCATTCTCCCAATCTATCCAAGTCTCTCTGCAGACTCTGTTTCCTCAGCATTACTAGCCCCTCCACCTATTTTTGTATCATCAGCAAACTTAGCCACAAAGCCATCTATTCCATAATCCAAATCATTGAT
Source organism: Hemitrygon akajei (assembly GCF_048418815.1). Classification (NCBI taxonomy): domain Eukaryota; kingdom Metazoa; phylum Chordata; class Chondrichthyes; order Myliobatiformes; family Dasyatidae; genus Hemitrygon; species Hemitrygon akajei. The sequence goes on along the minus strand of NC_133136.1, from coordinate 987,013 downwards.
ATACAAAGTAAAAAGAAGCGGCCCTTACACAGAGCCCCGTGGAACACCACTGGTAACCGGCAGCCAACAAGAATGGGATCCCTTTATTCCCACTCTCTGTTTCCTGCCAATCAGCCAACACCTATCCACGTATGTAACTTTCCCGTAATTTCATGGGCTCTTATCTTGTTTAGCAGCCTCATGTGCAGCACCTTGTCAAAGGCCTTCTGAAAATCCAAATACACAACATCCTCTGCATCTCCCTTGTCTAGCCTACTTGTAACTTCCTCAAAAAATTGCAATAGGTTTGGCAGGCAGGATTTTCCTTTAAGGAAACCATGCTGAGTTCTGCCTATCTTGTCATATACCTCCAGGTACTCCGTAACCTCATCCTTGTGCTACCGGGTTCTGTGTTGGGACCAATTCTTTTTATGTTATATGTCAATAATTTGGATGATAGAATTCATAGGCAACCCGAGTGAATCTGCAGATGCTGGAAATAAATAAAAACAGTGACGAGGTTTCGGGCCAAAACCCTTCCTGATGAAGGGTTTCGGCCCAAAACGTTGTCACTACCTCCTCCCATAGATGCTGTCTGGCCCACTGAGTTCTGCCAGCATTTTGTGCTTTTATGGATGATAGAATTGATGGCTTTGTTGCAAAGTTTGCAGACAATATGAAGATAGGTGGAAGGGCAGGTAATTTTGAGGAAGTAGTGAGCCTACAGAAGGACTTAGATTAGGAAAATGGGCAAAGAACTGGCAGATGGAACACAGTGTTGAGAAGTGTATGGTCATGCACTTTGGTAGAAGAAATGAAAGGGTTAACTTTTCTAAATGGAGAGAAAATCCAAAAAAAACTGAGGTGCAAAGGGAATTAGGCAAGGAATCCCTAACGGTTAATATGCAGACAAGAAAATATCTGCAGACGCTGGAAATCCAAGCAACACACATAAAATACAGGAGGGACTCAGCAGGCCAGGCAGCATCCATAGAAAAGAGTACAGTTAACATTTTGGGCTGAGACCCTTCAACAGAACTTTAAAAAGAGTAAGGAGGTGGGGGGAGGGGAGGAAGAATCACAAGGTGATAGATGAAATCGGGAGGAGGAAGGGCAGAAGTAAAGAGCTGGAAAGTTGACTGGTGAAAGAGATATGGGGCTGGAGAAGGAGGAATCTGATAGGAGAGGATAGAAGGCCATGGAAAAAAGATAAAAGGGAGGAGCACCAGAGAGAGGAGATGGGCAGGTAAGGTGAGTAAGGGAAATGGGAATGGGGAATGGTGAAAGGGGGTGGGGTCATTACCAGAAGTTTGAGAAATTGATGTTCATGCCATCAGGTTGGAGATTACCCAGACGGAATACAAGGTGGTGCTCCCCCAACCTGAGTGTGGTCTCATCTCAACAGTAGAGGAGGTCATGAACTGACATGTTGGAATGGAAATGGAATTAAAATGGGTGGCCCCACTGGAAGATCCCGCTTTTCTTGGTGGAGTGTAGGCACTTGGCAAAGTGGTCTCCCAATCTGTGTCGGGTCTAACCCCCAATATACAGGAGGCCACACTGAGAGCACTAGTTAATTTGCAGGTGTACTCTGTGGTGAGGAAGGCAAATACAATGTTATTCATTCCAAGAGGACTAGAATATAAATTTCTTTAGCCAGAGAGTGGTGAATCTGTGGAATTCTTTGCCACAGGTAGCTGTGGAGACCAAGTCTTTATGAATATTCAAGGCATTGGTTGATAGATTCTTGATGAAGGGATACAGGGAGAAGGCAGGAGAATAGGGCTGAGAGGAAAATTGGATCAGGCATGATGAAATGGTGGAGCGGATTTGATGGGCCAAAAGCCTATTTCTGTTCCTATATCTTATGGTTTTATGGTCTTATAAAAGCCAGGGTGTAATATTGAAACTTTATAAAACACTGGTGAGGCCTCACTTGGAGTATTGTGAGCAGTTTTGGGCCCCATATCTTAGAAGGGATGTGCTGAAACTGGAGAGAGTCCAAAGGAGGTTCACAAAAATGATTCCAGGATTGAATAGCCTGTCATATGAAGAATATTTGATGGCTCTAGACCTGTATTCATTAGAAATCAGAAGGATGAGGGGTGACCTTATTGAAACCTATTGAATAGTGAAAGGCCTCGATAGAAGATGCAGAGAGGATGTTTCCTATGGTGGGAGATTCTAAGACCAGAGGATACAGCTTCAAAATAGAGGGGCATCCTTTTAGAACAGAGATGAGGAGGAATTTCTTTAGCCAGAATGGTGAATCTGTGGAATTCTTTGCCACATGCAGCTGTGGAGACCAAGTCCACAATCAAGATTTAAAAGGCGGAATTTTGGAGTTGGGCTGCAACCAATCACCAAGCAGGATTCATTAGAAAGGGTGAATAAAAGTAACGCAATTGCAAGCGGAGCAGCCATTCTTTTGAATGTGCCAGTGTTTAAAGTGACTTTGGCTCATAAGGCCTAGGTGAGAACAGGCTTGGGCCAGGTAAAGTTTCTCTGCTCCAGGGGTAGTGTTTTGTACCGTGTGAGAGACTTGGGAATAGTGAGACAACTTATTAAGGAACCGGAGCTACAGCTCAATGTTCTTCAAATCATACAGTAGAATGAGGAGGTGATATATAGGAGCGAGAGAGGTAGTCACCCCTAGGTTTCAGGAGAGGAGGAGGGGAAATGCACAGCCAGTGCAGGGTACACCTGTGGCCGTACGCCTCAATAACAAGTATACCACTTTAGATACCATTGAGGGGGAGGACCAACTGGTGGAAGCCACAGTGACAGAGACTCCAGCACTGAGTTTTGTGCTATGGCTCAGAAGAACAGAGAGGTGCAGAGGACTACAGTGTTGATAGGAGATTCCTCAGTGAGAGGAAAAGAGACAAGATTCTGTAGGCACGATAGAGACACCCAGATGGTATGTTGCCTCCCGTGCCAGGGTCAGGGATGTCTCACATCAGATCCATAGCATTCTCAAGAGAGATGAGCAGCCAGAAGTTTTGGTTCATATTGGCACCAATGACACATATTTGCAGACAAGGTGAGGTGGTCCAGAAGACGGATTTTAGGGAGCTAGGTAGAAAGCTGAAAAACTGGACCTCCAAGTTAGCAATCTTTGGAATGGTGCCCATGCCACGTGCAAGTGAGGGTAAGAATAGGATAATTTGAAGGTGAATGCATGGCTGTGGTACAGATTTATGGATCACTGGGATCCCTTCTGCGAAAGGTACAACCTGTACAAAAGGGATGGGTTACACCTGAACCCGAAGGGGACCAATATCCTTGTGGGCAGGTTTGCTAGAGCTGTTTAGGAGAATTTAAACTATATTGGCAGGGAAATGGGAACCAGAGTGATAGCACTGAGGAAGAGGTAGCTGGTTTACAAACAGAGGCAGTGTGTAATGAGACTACTAGCAAGGAGAAGCTGATGATAGGGCAAAATTGCAGTCAGCAAAAGGGTGAAGACATGACAGAGGATGTTATATTTGAATGCATGCAGTATATGGAATAAGGTTGACGAAATTGTAACACAGTTACAGATGTGTAATGATGTGGGCATCACTGAATCATGGCTGATAGAAGATTAGAGCTGGGAGTTTAATGTCCATGGGTACACATTGTATTGAAAGGACAGGCAGGTACACAGAAGGGTGGTGTGAGTTATATACAGACCCCCCAAAACAGCAGTAAGGATGTGGTCTACAAATTACAACAGGAGATAGAAAATGCATGCCAAAAGTGCAATAGTCATAGTGGATCTTAATATGCAGATAGATTGGGAAAATCAGGTTGGTGCAGGCTCCTGGGGTGGGGGGGGGGGGGGATTTCTTGAATTCCTTTGAGGTGGGTTCTAGAGCAGCTCACGGCTGAGCCCACTAGGAGATCAGCTTTTTAGGATTGGGTGTTATGCCATGAACCATAATTGATTAAAGAGCTTAAGGTAATAGAACCCTTCAGGGAAAGTGATCATAATATAATTGAATTCACCTTGAAATTTGAGAAGGCGAAGCTAAAGTCAGATGTATCAGCGTTACAGTGGAGTGAAAGAAATTACAGAGGCATGAGAAAGGAGGTGACCAGAATTGACTGGAAAAGAACACTGGCAGGGATGATGGCAGAAAATAATTGGCTGGAATTTCTGGAAGCAATTCAGAAGACACAGGATATATACATCCCAAACAAGAAGAAGCTTTCTAAAGGCAAAATGACACAACTGTGGCTAACAAGAGAAGTCAAAGCCAAAATACAAAGCCAAAATAGAGCACATTTAGTAAAGCAAACATTAGTGGGAAACTAGAGGATTGAGAAGCTTTTAAAAACAAACAGAAGGCAACTAAAAAGATATTAAGGAGGAAAAGATAGAATACAAAAGTTAGCTAACCAATACTATGAAAGAGGATATCAAAAGTTACTTCAGATACATAAAGTGTAAAAGAGAGGCAACAGTAGATATTGGACTGCTGGAAAACAATGCTGGGGGGATAGCAATGGGGGCAAGGAAATGGCAGATAAACTGAATAAGTACTTTGCATCAGTCTTCACTGAGGAAGACACTTATATGCTGGAAGTTCAAAAGTGTCAGGGGTCAGGAATCTGTGAAGATGCCATTACTAGGGAGAAGAATCTTGGGTAACTGAAAGGTCTGAAGATAGGCAAGTTCCCTGGACTAGATGGTGTACACCCCAGCATTCTGAAAGAGATGGCTAAAGTGATTGTGGTGGTATTAGTAATGATCTTTCAAGAATCACTAGATTCAGATTTCCCCCTCCCCTTCCTACTTTCAAATCTCTTACTATCTTTTCTTTCAGTTAGTCCTGATGAAGGGTCTCGGTCCAAAATGTCGACTGTGCTTCTTCCTATAGGTGCTTCCTGGCCTGCTGCGTTCCAGCAGCATTTTGTGTGTGTTGATCAATGGCTCACATCATATACACCTCTATCAGGTCACCTCTCATCCTCCACCGCTCCAAGGAGAAAAGGTCGAGTTCACTCAACCTATTCTCATAGGGCATGCTCCCCAATCCAGGACAAACCAGAAGACTGAGTACAGGATTAATGGTCAGTTACTTAAGAGTATGGATGAACAAAGGGATCTTGGGGTTCAAATCCATACATCCCTCAAGGTCGCTGCACAGGTTGATAGGGTGGTTAAGAAGGCCTATGGGATGCTAGGCTTCATTAACAGGGGGATTGAGTTCGAGAGTAGGGAGGTCATGTTGCAACTCTACAAATCTCTGGTGAGACCGCACTTGAGTATTGTGTTCAATTCTGGTCACCTCATTATAGGAAGGATGTGGAAGATTATGAGAGGCATAGGGTGGATAGTCAGTACCTGTTTCCCAGGGCACCAATAACAAACACCAGAGGGCATAGGTACAACATTGTTTAGGGGAGACATCAGGGGAAGTTTTTTACAAAGAGGGTTGTGAGTGCCTGGAATGACTTGCCAGGGATGGTGGTGGAGGCTAAAACATTAGGGGTATTTAAGAGCCTCCTGGACAGGCACATGGATGAAAGAAAAATGGAGGGTTATGGGGTAGTGTGGGTTTAGTACTTTTTTTTAAAAGGATTATATGGGTCAGCACAACATGGAGGGCTGAAGGGCCTGTACTGTGCTGTAGTGTTCTATGGTTCTATGGTTCTAACATCCTTGTAAATCTCCTCTGCACTCTTTCTATAGTTTCCACATCCTTCCTGTAGTGAGGGGACCAGAACTGAGCACAGTACTCCAAAGTGGGGTCTGACCATGGTCCTATATAGCTGCAACATTACCTCTTGGCTCTTAAACTCAATCCTCCGGTTGATGAAGGCCAATGCACCGTATGCTTTCTTAACCACAGAGTCAACCTGTGCAGCTGCTTTGAGCGTCCTACGGACTCGGACCCCAAGATCCCTCTGATCCTTAACACTGCCAAGTCTTACCATTAATACTATATTTTGCCATCATATTTGACCTACCAAAATGAACCACTTCACATTTATCTGGGTTGAACTCCATCTGTTCATAAATCCTGCCTCTCAGGATCTTCTCCATCAATTTACTAACCACTGAAGTAAGACTCACTGGTCTACAATTTCCTGGGCTATCTCTACTCCATTTCTTGAATAAGGGAACAACATCTGTAACCCTCCAATCCTCCAGAACCTCTCCCGTCCCATTGATGATGCAAGCATCATTGCCAGAGGCTCAGCAATCTTCACCTTCGCCTCCTACAGTAGCCTGGGGTACATCTCATCCAGTCCCGGAGACTTATTCAACTTGATGCTTTCCAAAAGCTTCAGCACATCCTCTTTCTTAATGTCTATATGCTCAAGCTTTTCAATCAGTTGTAAGTCATCCCTACAATTGCCAAGATCCTTTTCCATCTGAATCCCTGCCCCCTGCTCCAATCCCTCAGCCATGCATTTATCCTCCACCTCAATCTATTCCTGTACTCACTGTCAAATGGCACAGGCAGTAACCCCGAGATTACTACCTTTGAGGTCCTGCTTCTCAACTTCCTTCCTAACTCCCTGTAGTCTGTTTTCAGAAACTCCTCCCTTTTCCTACCTATGTTGTTGGTACCAATATATACCACAACCTCTGGTTGTTCTCCTTCCCACTTCTGGATATCATAGACATAATCAGAAACATCCCGGCCCCTGGCACCTGGGAGGCAAACTACCATCCATGTTTCTTTCTTGCATCCACAGAATCGCCTGTCTGACCCCTTAACTATAGAATCACCTATCACTGCTGCCTTCCTCTTCCCTTCCCTACCCTTCTGAGCCACAAGGTCAGACTCTGTGCCAGAGGTGCGACCACTGTTGCTTCCCCCAGATAGGTCGTCACTCCCAACAGTACTCAAACAGGAGTACTTATTAAGGGGGACAGCCATTGGGGTACTCTCTAGTATCTGACCCTTGCCCTTCCCTCTCCTGACTGTTACCCACGTCTCGGTCTCCCAAGTCTCCATTGTGACTACTTGCCTATAGCTCCTCTCTATCACCTTCTCACTCTCCCTGACCAGACGAAGGTCATCAAGCAGCATCTCCAGTTCCCTAACCCCGTCCCTAAAGAGCTGCAGCTCAACACACCTGGCACAAATGTGCTGTCTGGGAGGCTGGGAGTCTCCTGGACATCCCATATCTGACACCCAGTACAGAACACCAGCCTCACAGACATACTTCCTGTTTCTATTTTTCACAAGTAACTTTCTCGCCTTGACCTGTTATCGCCGAAGCCCTGTTGAGTCAAAGCCCTCCTACTCTGTCTACCTCTACTCTGTCGCCCGCTCCATAAAGCTGTCTTCTTTTTATATTCTTCCCACTGTGCAGACATTCCTCGATTGGAGGATTAAGAATCGAGATGAGGGAGAGAGAGCAAGAGCTGTGTGACTCCCAACGCTTCGATACGCATGAGCTCAAAATTGAAAATACTTCAGGCATATATTCCCACATTTACTGCAGGACACCGCTTCATTGGCTTTGGTTCACAAACTTTGCTTGTGCTTTTCTTTTTGAAGCCAAAGCAAAACTCCACATCCTTGTAGTTTTGCTTTCTGTTGGGCTTCGAAGTTCCTTCCCCTGCTTCAGGGGGGACTGGGTTTCGTTGCCGGCCAGAGACCTTTATCTTTCCTGCTCACCTACCGTAAAATTCTTTTTTTATTTTGGGGGGCAGGGTTGAGGCGCCGTTGTTAACATGCCACAGCTGAAGTCTCGGAAGGTTGCGATCCTGGGATACAGATCCGTGGGGAAGTCTTCATTGACTATTCAGTTTGTTGAAGGGCAGTTTGTGGACTCGTATGACCCCACAATAGAAAATACATTTGCCAATCTGATCACGGTGAATGGACAAGATTACCACCTGCAGCTTGTGGACACAGCCGGGCAGGATGAATATTCTATCTTCCCTCAGACGTATTCCATAGATATTAATGGGTACATTTTGGTGTACTCAGTTACATCTAACAAAAGTTTTGAGGTGATCAAAGTGATTCATGAAAAATTGTTGGATATGGTGGGGAAGGTTCAAGTGCCCATTATGTTGGTTGGAAATAAGAAGGATCTGTATGTGGAAAGGGTGATCAGTTATGAAGAAGGGAAGAGTTTAGCAGATTCCTGGAGTGCTGTCATCATGGAGTCCTCTGCTAAAGAGAATCAGACCGCAGTCGAGGTGTTTAAGTGGATAATTATGGAGGCTGAGCGGGCAGATGGAGGGTGTCAGCAAGCCAAATCTTCGTGCTCAGTAATGTGAGCCCCAAAGATGACGACAACTCTGAAACTGCTTTACTTGAAGAGGCAAGCTGCCACTTTTTCTCCAAATTTAAAAACTCTACCTTTCTTTTTACCAGTTCTACAGACAGTCAGAGACTTCCTTTTCTTTCCTCACTTACGTTGAATTCTGACCCTACTGCAAATGGCTTCACTTCTGCATTTAAAAAAACACTTCAATTCTTACTTTTCGCATTGTATATTGTATTTCTTTACGAGCAATGGATAGTCGTTTCTCAGCATTCATTTTCCATGCAGTAGGAATGTCAGATGGAAGTAGTTGATTGTAAATCAACAAAAAATGCATATTGTTACACGACTATTTACACACAGACTTGGATATATCAGTGTTCTTCATGTGTTGTACGTAAATTTGTAAATAAAAGTTAGCAGCAAACTGATTCGTTTTTAATACTTGCTGGTAGAAATATACTAGAGTAAAACTTGTGTTTGTACCAGATTCCAGGTATTATACAAAGCTATTTTAAAACAATCGAGATGGGTTTTATGAGCCTGGACTTTGTTCTTGCTTTTGAAGGCAGCTCATGGGATCCTAAAGTTGACTGACATCTGCTTTTTGTTTTAACTAGTGCATTTTCTTTGTTTTTAAATCATCTAAACCAGTGAAGGCTCCCTTCATTAATTGAATAGCTTGCTGTGTGCAGATTTCTACTGTGTATTTAAAAAGGGTTTTTGATGGTCTAAAAGTTGAGATTGGGAAGGTTTAAAATGCAATGCAACCAATTGTATATATTTGAGAAATTACCATTTACCTGAGTATTTTATTCCTTCGAAACATAACATGATTGATTAATGTTGTCGACAATCTGCAGTAGCACAATTGCCTTATAATCTACATTCTAAGCCCACCACCCTACAGTCATTACTTACATAGGCACCAATGCATAATTCTTCATATGGACTATTTTTGATTTCTGTTGTGTTGCACTAGTCAGTGAAAACAAATTAGTTTCTATTTTTCCTGCAAGCTCTACTGAAGGGTTGGTAAAGTCCTATTCAAATCATTTACTAATTTCTAAATACAGGGCAACTTAAAGTGGGGTTTAATCCATGGGGGTAGATGAGATTTGCTCACTGCAGAAATGCAAGTATTTGTGTTAAGTTAAAGTAAGATGAAAATTTAGTTTGTCTTTAGTATAAATTTGTTGTGATTCCCAACTGATCTGTACACTTGGGCAATGCAGTTTACAGCACATGAAAATATTGCTATGATTGGTCAGAAATGCAATAAAAATATTTTACTTTCAAAAACAAAAGAAAGAAAGAATAGAGATGAGGAGGAATTTTTTTAGCCAGGGAAGGATCAAACTGTGAAATTTGTTGCCATGGGCAGCTATGAAGGCCAAGTCTTTACATACATTTAAGGCAGAGGTTGATGGTTTCTTGATAGATTGGCCTCAAGGAATGAATCATCAGGAAGGAGGCTTCATGTGAACAGCAGTGGAACAAAGATAAACTGGTACACAAGGAACACATATAGGACTGTGCTGTTTATAGAACACAGGACAGTACAGCACAGTATGGGCCTTTCAACCTACACCATTTTGCTGCCCTTTATAAACATACTCCAGGATCAACCATAACTCTTCCCTCCTACACAGCCCATAACCCTCCATTTTCTTTAATTCAGATGCCTATCCAGAAGGCTTTTAGACATAGCTATTGCAGCTGCCTCTACTACCACCCCAGCATTCCAGACACCCACCACTCTCTGTTTTTTCCTCTGAACTTTCCTCAACTCATCTTACGCAGACGTCCTCTGGCTTTGGCCATTGTCACCTGCTGCCTATCCACTCTATCTATGCCTCTCAAAATCTTGTTCATCTCTATCAAGTTGCCTCTCATCCTTTGTCACTAGCTCTAACTTGTGCAATCTTTCTACTTGTGCAAACTGGTGAGTAACATACCTGTTTATTGGCTAAAACAACGACAGGAAGCGTTGAATCCCCTTGAACTAATTGGTGAAGTTCTTGCTTCGCAAGTGGCATCCGCTTAGGATCTGCTGAATCTACCACATAAACAACAGCCTTTGCTCCAGGTAGGTGAGAGGACCAGCACCGGCGTACAGATTCACTGCCACCAACTAGGAAACAAAATACAACAGCTCATACAGCGGAGTTACCATTAAAGTTACAGCAGATTAAAGCATCTAGAATCATATTCTTTCTCTTTTTTTAAAATTAGCATCACAGAATTCTACAAAATCAAAGATAATAGTTAATATGCTACAAGGCATTAGGGCTCTGGATGATATTGTAGCAAACTGTTCATCAAATTTGCAAATGACACCAAGATTGGGGTGTAGTGGACAGTGAAGAAGGCCATCATGGCTTGCAGTGGAATCTGGACTAGCTGGAAAAATGGACTGCAAAGTGGCAAGTGGAATTTAATGCAGACAAATGTGAGGTGTTGTACTTTGGGAAGACCAACCACGGTAAGTCTTACATGGTGAGCAGTAGGGCCCTGAGTAGTGAGATAGAACAGAGGTATCTGGGAATGCAAATCTACAATTCCTTCAAAGTGCTGTCATAAGTACAGTAGTGTGCAAAAGTCTTAAGCACATGTAAAATAAAAATTCTGTACAGCGAAGATCTTTTCAAATATAATAAAATTATAGGATTCTAAATATCAAAAATTACTATAAAGAGCAGTAAACAGTAAAAAAAAACTTGATCAATATTTGGTGTCGCCACCCTTTGCCTTTAAAATTGCATCAATTCTCTTAGGTACACTGTCATGCAGTTTTATAAGAAAATTGGCTGGTAGATTGTTCCAAGCACCTTGGAGACCCTGCCACAGTTCTTCTCCAGACTTTGGCTCTCTCACTTACTTCTATTTCTCCAGGTAATCCCAGACAGCCTCGATGATGTTAAGATCAGGGTTCTGTGGTGGCCATTCCACATGTTGCAAAACTCCTTGTTGTTCTTGTTGCTGAAAATTGTTCTTTATACTTTATTGATGCCAAAGGAAATTACAGTGTCATAGTAGCATTATTGTCCTGTTTATTATTTATTGTAACGCCTGCACTGTTTTTGTGAACTTTACGCAGTCCTGTGTAGGTCTGTAGTTTAGTGTAGCTTTCTCTGTGTTGTTTTTTTTTAACGTTGTTCAGTCTAGTTTTTATACTATGTCATGTAACACCATGGTCCTGAAAAATGTTCTCATTTTTACTATGTACTGTACCAGCAGTTATGGTCGAAATGAGAATAAAAGTGACTTGACTTGATTACAAGCGCACAGATAAACAAAAATTAGAACAGAAAAAAGAAAGCATAAAATGTACATTACTTTAAAAATAAGATGTACAAGATTTCAAATATTTAAGTTTACACTGATAAGATGGTAGTGAAAGAATTACCGTATTATAAAGTACTTAGTGCACATTCACACTGTCCAGATAAGAAGTGATGGCAGTATTGCATAGGGTGTCCATGATAGCAGGGTGTGGTAAACAGAGCTAAACAGAGGTTAACAACATGAACGTAAGGGTGGACAAGCCAATGACGGGATACAAATTCAGTTAGAGCAGAGTTAAATTGTACCACAGAGGCAAAATTCATAAGAGTGAAGAATGCAGGACTGAAGGTGCTGTATTTTGAATAAGGTGGATGAACTCATGGTGCAATTAGAGATTGATCGGTCTGACGTTACGGGCATCACTAAGTCGTGGCTGAAAGAAAGCCATAGTTGGGAGCTTAACACTAAAGGATATACTTTATATCAAAAGGACTGACAGGAAGGCATATGCAGTGGTGGGGCTCTGTTGGTAAGAGATGGAATTTCATCTTTAGAAAGAGGTGAATAAGGTCAGAGAATGTCCAGACTTTGTAGGTGGAGTTAAATAGTAGACAAGATGCGGGGTTGAGATTGCAAAGGAAAAGGCATATATTAAGGGTAATGACACAATCGTAATGGGGAACTTCAATAATGCAAAGGGATTGGGAAAATCACGAAGTTGGATCACAAGAGAGAAAGTTTGTTAAATGCCTATGAGATGGCTTTTTAAGAGCAGCTTATCCTTGAGCCTACTCAGGGAAGAGCTATCTTAGATTGGGTGTTGTGTAATAACCCAGATCTTATCAGGGAGCTTAATGTAAAGGAACTCTTAGGAGGCAGTGATAATAATATGATTGAATTCATACTGCAACTTGAGAGGAAGAAGCATAACTCACGTGTATCAGTGACACAATGGGATAAAGAAAATTACAGAGGCATGAGAGAGGAGCTTGCCCAGGTGGATTGGAGGAGGATACTGACAGGGATGACAGCAGAGCAGAGATGGCTGAATTTTCTGGGAATTGTTCACATGGCGCAGGATAGATATGTCTCACAGAGGAAGAAGTTCTCAAATGGCAGGAGTAGGCAACCATGACTGACTTAGGAAGTTAAGGACTGCATAAAAGCTAAGGAAAGGTCGTATAAGGTAGCAAAAGTGAAAGGAAAGTTGTATGATTGGGAAGCTTTTAAAATCCAATAAAAGGCAATTTAAAAAGCTATAAGAAGGGAAAAGATGAAATATGAGGGCACACTAGCCAATCATATAAAGCAGAATACTAAAAGTCTTTTCAGTTATAAAAGGAGTAAAAGAAAGGTGAGAGTTGATATTGGACCAAGGGAAAATGATACTTCTGAGGTAGTAATGGGGACAAAGAAATGGCAGATGTCTTCACTGTGGAAGACACTCACACTCACACTCACAGTGTGCTAGAGGTCCATGAGTGTCAGGGAGCAGGAGTGAGTGCCATTGCTATTACAAAGGAAAAAGTACTCGGCAAGCTTAAAAGTCTTAAAGTGGTTAAGTCATCTGGACCAGATGGACTACATCCCAGAGACCTGAGAGAGGTTGCTGAAATGATAACGGATGCATTAGATTAGATTAGATTAGACTGTGAGGACACTCAGTCCTCGTTTATTGTCATTTAGTAATGCATGCATTAAGAAATGATACAATGTTCCTCCAGTATGATATCACAAAAACACAAGGCAGACCAAGACTAACTTACAAAAACCACATAATTATAACATATAGTTACAACAGTGCAAAGCAGTGCCGTAATTTGATAAGGGCAGACCATGGACACAGTAAAAGAAAGTCTCTAAGTCCTCGATAGCCCATCATCTCATGTAGATGGTAGAAGGAAGAAAAACTCTTCCTGCCATGAACCTCCAGCGCCGCAAAGCTTCCAGATGCAGCCTCTGGAAGCATCCGACCACAGCTAACTCTGAGTCCGTCCGAAAAACTTCGAGCCTCCGAGCAGCTCTCCGACACTGAGCACCATCTCTGCCGAGCGCTTTGACCTCGGCTCCGGCCGCCAAGCAACAGGCAAAGCTGAAGATTTGGGGCCTTCCTCTCCAGAGATTTCTTGATCGCACAGTAGCAGCAGTAGCGAAACAGGCATGTCAGAAGTTTCACCAGATGTTCCTCCGTGCTTCTCACATTCGTCCTCATCAAATCAGGATTGTGCATGGCCCCTACTTACAGATAACAGATATTCATTCCTGGAGTGGCCGTGCGTGCTGCCATTTTCTCTGCATTGGTCACGATCTCCAATAATCCCTTGATTCCAGCATGGGCCCATAGAACTGAAGGATTTCAAATGTCACTCCACTCTTTAAGAAAGGGAGGAAGACAAAAAAAAGGAAACTATAGGCCAGTTAGCTTAATTTCAGTGGTTGGGAAAGTGTTGGAATCTATTATTAAGTATGTTTTGAGGTACCTGCAAACTAATGATAAAATAAGTCAAAGTCAGCATCGTTTCTGTAATGGAAATCTTGCCTGACAAATCTGTTAGAATTCTTCAAGGAAGGAACAAGCTGGGTGGACAAAGGAGAGGCAGTGGATGTCATTTACTTGGATTTTCAGAAGGCACTGATAAGGTGCCTCACGTGAGGCTGATTAACAAGATAAAATCCTATGGTGTTACAGGAGAGATACTGGCATGGATAGCGGAATGGCTGACAGGCAGGAGGCAATGAGTGGGAATAAAATGGGCCTTTTCTGGTTGGCTGCCAGTGACTAATGATGTTCCTCAGGGGTCAGTATTGGGACTGCTACTTTTCACATTGTTTGTCAATTATTTAGATAATGAGTTTGATGGATTTGCGGCAAAGTTTACAGATGATACAAAGATAGGTGGAGGGGTAGGTAGTGCTGAGGAAGCAGTGTGATTGCAGCAAGACTTAGACAAGTTGGAAGAATGGGCAAAAAAGTTGCAGGTGGAGTACTGTATTGGGAAATGTATGATAATGCATTTTGGTAAAAGGTACAATAATGTGGACTATTATCTAAAAGGGGAGAAGGTTCAAACATCAGAGGTGCAGAGGGACTTGGGAGTCCTTGTGCAAGACTCCCAGAAGGTTAATTTACAGGTCGAGTCTGTTGGCATTTATTTCAAGGAGAATAGAATATAAAAGATTATGAGACACTAGTCAGACCGCACATGGAGTATTGTCAACAGTTTTGGGTCCCATATCTCAGAAAGGATGTGTTGCCATTAGAGAGGGTCCAGAGGAGGTTCACAAGGATGATTCCAGGAATGAAGAGGTTAACACATGAAAAGCATTTGGCAGCTCTGGAATTTAGAAAAATACAGGGGGATCTCATTGAAACCGACTGAATGTTGAAAGGACCAGATAAGGTGGATGTTAAGAGGATGTTTCCTATGATACAGGTATCCAGAACTAAAGAGCACCACCTTAAAATTGAGGGGCAAGCCTTTAGAACAGAGGTAAGGAGGAATTTTTTTTAGCCAGAGAGTAGTGAATCTGTGAAATGCTCTGCCACAGACTGTGGTGGAGGCCAAGTCTGAGAGTAAATTTAAGGTGGAAGTTGATCATTTCCTAATCAGTCAGGGCATCAAAGGATAAGGCATGAAAGCAGGTGTATGGGGTTGAGTGGAATCTAGGATCAGCCCTGATGGAATGGCAGAGCAGACTTGATGAGCTGAAAAGCCTAATTCTCTTCCTATGTCTTATAGTAATGGTCACCAACCTTTTTAAGCCTAAGATCCCCTACTTTGGCCTTAGTGAAAGGCAAGATCGACCCCAGATCGATTAGTTACATGCATGCACACCGGGGCAGAAAAGACAGGAAGTAAAACCCCGCAACCCAGAAGTAGAAATAATGTATAAACACCAGGGGTACTCACCCTTTTTTGCACCGCGGACTGGTTTAATATTGACAATATTCTTGCGGATCGGCCGATGGGGTGGGGGGGGGGGTGAGGAGTGTATTAAACATGACAGGAATACAGTGATACTCGAAGGGGGTTCCTTATGTCCAGTCTATTCTGCAATTTAGTTTTCTCAGCTCTCTGCACTTAGCTTCTGTCCCACTTGCTCATGTTTTTTCTGCTCACAAAACTCAACGGGTTTGTCTTTAAGTGCAGGGTGCCGAAGCTGTTTTGAGGGCTTCACTGCCTCATTTGACAGCCTCCTGGCCCAAACTGCAGCCTCCCACCTGCCTGCTGCCAGCCAGTCAGGTGTGGCTGGTCGTGGGTGGGGTGAGAGGACAAGGTCAGGGCTGGAGGTTCCTGTATCAGGGCCGCGGCGGTCGCAGTCTGAAGAGAGCGACCAAGCTGCTCTGCTGCTTACGAAACCCTGAGCCCGAATGAGGTAGTCTGCGAATATTTTAGCACCGGGTTCCCCACGAACATTCGGTGTGCTAAACAGGTTTAGAGATGGCGCCCATCTGTCCGCGCTCCAGGCCAGTAGCAACAGCACTTCCCGCCGGCCGCGCGAGGTGGCCGGTTACCCAATCAGTGATCCCTGGAGTGAGGGTATCACACCGTTTAGGCGACTGATGACCTTGCGTGGGTTCAAGTTCAACAGTGAGCATGACAGGGAATGAGGAAAGGTGCAGCTGACTCATATTGTTTCCTCGCAGCCTGGTGGTTGGGGACCACTGAATTACACTGTGTAGTGCGGGGGGGGGGGGGGGGGGAGCTACACGCATGCGCACTGGCAGAAAGAACGGAACTAAAACCCTGCAACCCAAAAACAATCTTTCAACAGTATTTGTGTATTTACTTTTCTTTTTTTTTCAGGATCTACTGGGAAAGTCTCAAAGATCGACCAGTTGATTGCGATCGATGGGTTGGCGACCACTATCTTATAGTCTCATGGGCTTATAGTCTTATAGGAGGGTGTCATCACTTCCCCGGCTAAAGACTGACTTACTTATAGAGCCTAATGATAAGAATGAACTCATATAACGCTCTTTGGAGCAGTGAAGCCCTTGTCTTAGTCTTTTACTGAAAGTACTCCTCTGTTCATCTAAGGTAGCATACTCCAAAGGACCTCAGTCTCCTCAAGAAGTAGAGGTGACTATGGCCATCTTTGTACACAGCCTCTGTGGTGGACTTAAGTCTGTCATCCAGGTGCATCCCCTGGTACCTGTAGGTCCTCACCACATCCACAGCTTCACCATCAGTAGTAACAGGGAGCAGTGCAGGCTTGGTCTTCCTAAGTCCATTGCCATCTCCTTGTCGGATGTAAGCTGCAGATGATTCAGCTTATACCATTTGACAAAGTCCTCCACCAGGGCCTGTATTCATCCTCCAGTCCTCCTGTTATACACTCAACTGTTGCTGAGTCTCAGAGAATTTCTGTAGACAACATGACTTAGTGTTGTATCTAAAGTCTGAGGTATACAGGGTAAACAGGAAGGGAGCCAAAGAGTCCCTGGTGGGGCCCTAGTACAGTTTATGCTCACGTCTGCCACACAGCTCTGAAGCTGCACAAACTGTGGTCTGCCAGTCAGATAGTCTGTTATCCAGGCTTCCATGGAAGTGCTAATCTGGACTGAACAGAGCATTTCCCCCAGCAATGAAGACTGTATGGTATTGAAGGCACTTGAGAAATCAAAAAACATGATCCTCAACAGTGCTGCCCTGCTTATCCAAATGGGAGTAGGCTCTGTTCAGCAGGTATATGACAGCATTATCGAATCCAACATGCTCCTGGTAGGCAAACTGCAGGGAATCAAGGGCTGATCTGACCAGGGGTTGAAGGTGAGCCAGGACTAGCCTCTCAAGGGTCTTCATGATGTGTGAGATCAGGGCCACCGGACAGTAGTCATTCAAGACTTTCATTCAGCCCTTCTTAGGTACTGGGACCATACATGATGTTTTCCACACAGTTGGGACCCTTTCCAGGCTGAGATTCAGATTGAAAGTGCGCCGGAGAACTCCACACAACTGTTCAACACACACCTTGGGTTTCACACCATCCAGTCCCAATGCTTTGCCATGTCTGAGTTTCCCCAGAGCCCTTCTCAGCTGTTCAGTAGTGAAGGTGAGTCCATGATGACTGGGGAATTGGTGGAAGGTGGGGTCTGGGAGAGGTGAAGATCTGGACAATAGCTGTTGGTATGTGGAGGTGTGGATGGTAGGTGCAGGGAAAGGAGGGGGTATGGACAATCACAAACAAAAGAAAATCTGCAGATGCTGGAAATCCAGGCAACACACACAAGATGCTGGAGGGACTCAGCAGGCCAGGTAGCATCTGTGGAGCTGCATGTATCTTTAATATTTGCATAGAAGAGGTCCAGTGTTTTATTTTCTCTTGTATGACACTTGACAAACTTATCGATAATGGGTGGGGTTGGTGAGAGAAACATGATTGAAGACTCCCGATGTTGTAATGAACACATTGTGGTGTTGAACCTGGAGTCCCGATGTCCGGAGCACAGATTCGTTCTTTCACAGAAATGTGACTGGGATTATACCCTCTGTTGTTCACAAGCACAGCAAGCCCACCTCCCTTCCTCTTACCGCACTGTAGATGAACTCTGTCTGCTTGTAGCATTGAAAACCTATTGGAATCTTGGAACTGCTCATTTAACCATGTCTCGGTGAAACACATAGCATTGCATTCCCAATTTTTGTTCCTGTCGTCTTGAGTATTGCTGGTTCCTCCATTTAATTTTCCAGCGATCTTACCTTCCCCATAATGATAGGAAGGAGATGTGGTTTATATCTCCGCATCTTGTGCCAATTTTACTCAATCTGCAGCCTGATATCTCTGTCTCAGCTCATCCAGAATATCGAGCTTCTGCTGGGCAAACAAAGACTGCTTCCCTGGCTGCTAGTAGCTGTCTCGTAATTACAGTATTGCCTCCACTTCTGTAGTCACAGCACTCAATGGAATAAGGTATATCGAGAGCCGGAAAGATGATGAAACTCTTCTTAAACAAATTAATGTCTATTGTTATTTTGCAGTACAAAAACAAAGGAAACTCCCTAAATAATGTTAAGACAAACAAACAGCTATTGTAATGTGCTGCAACCTCTCTTGGCACACACAATTTTACGGAGTTTAGCCGTGTGTTTGCGGTCATTGTCCTGCTACAGAATGAAGTTGGAACCAATCAGACACACCAAGTTTCACACTAACTTCGCCTGCAGCAGCATATCTTCCCCTAACACCTGTCTGGTTGGCTTTTCAGTTCATACCCTGATTTTCTAGTTAATTTTTGCATTAATCCAGCAAATTTCCCCAGTCTTGATATTCTTCTTCAAGCAAGATTCTCCAAACTAATCTATGGTCAAACTTTTCAGGAGAGGGGACTTAGATTGGGAGAGTTTGAAAGTAGTAGTAACTCTCAGAGAGCACTTGTGAGCTTTACAGGAATTTAAAAGAGGAAAGTTTGTTAAACATAGAAAACCTACAGCACAATACAGGCTCTTCAGCCCACAATGTTGTGCCGAACATACTTACTTTAGTAATTACCTAAGGTTACTTTTCTAAGCTCCATGTACCTATCCAAGAGTCTCTTCAAAGACCCAATTGAATCTGTCTCCACCACCGTTGCTGGCAGCCCATTCCGTACACACACCACTCTGAGGAAAAATACTTAACTCTGACATCACCTCTGTACCTACTTCAAAGCAACTTAAAACTGTGCCCTCTCAAGTTAACCATTTCAGCCCTAGGAAAAAGCATTTGACTATCCACACGATCAATGCCTCTCATCATCTTATACACCCCTATCAGGTCACCTCTCATCCTCTGTTGCTCCAAGGAGACACTCAACCTATTCTCATAAGACATGCTCTCCAATCCAGGCAACATTCTTGTAAATCTCCTCTGCACCCTCTCTATAGTTTCCACATCCTTCCTGTAGTGAGGTGACCAGAACTGAGCACAGTACTCCAAGTGGGGTCTTATATAGCTGCAACATTACCTCTTGGCCCTTGAACACAACCCCACGATTGATGAAGGCCAATACACAGTATGCCTTTTTTTTTGTAATTTATTTTTTTTATTGAAGTTCATCATCAAACATTTCCATAAGATGTATTTCAGACACTGTACATATATATCATTATAATCATATATATCACAAATCTCCACAAAGTACCGTAGATTTCGCACTACAGAGCGCACCTGATTAAAAGCCGCTGGCTCTAATTTTAGAAAGAAAATCAATTTTGTACTTGTACAAGCCGCACCGGATTTTAGGCCGCACCGGATTTTAGGCCGCAGGTGTCCCACGTTGTAATATGAGATATTTACACAGAAAGATATTACACGTGAGGATTTTTTAACTTTTAATTAAATCCATATGGTAACATAAACAAATACATATTGCAAATGCTTTTTTTCGAACCGTGCCTGTAACACGGCTACTTTTAAATATACATACGTATCGGTAACACACAAATTACGTTGCGTATACATTCCAATATCTCCTAACGACTGGTAAAAAAATATATACTGCAGCCTACCAGGAAAAGTTATTGATCGCCTTTAACTTAAAAGCAGCGTTCGCTCGGGTCTAATGCCGCTCGCCCCCCACCTTCCCGTTTATCGCAAACCGGTATTTCCCACAAGACGCGGCGAAACCGGATGTGACGTCATAGTATCCCGGGATGTAGTACTTCTAACTTTAACTAGAAAATACTAACAAATGAATTACTAAGCGAAAATATTATAAACTAAATAACTGCCATAAAGGCAGCACAATGCTTTTCTTCGAGTGTTTTCCATGTTGATGAGGGTGAGTACAAATGACTGATTTACAATAATTTAATTGTGAAAGTGTGCTTGATTTATCGTACAATTTCATTGGACCTCTGTGAACTACTCATCAATTTTATTGGTCTACTGTTACGAGGCAAAATGTTTTTGGCGGCATGAAAAAAAACCATGCATTAGCCGCACTGTAGTAAAGGCCGCAGTGTTCAAAGCTGTTCAAAATGTGGGAAAAAAGTAGCGGCTTATAATCCGACATCTACGGTATTTATCTGAGGTACACACTTATAGAAAAGAGTGGAAAGAAAAAACAAGCAAAAGGAAAGGAAAGAACTATGTACAAGTAGGGAGTGATCTGTTTTTACAAGATTCATTGATTTGTGAGAATAAAATCAGGCCTATGAGGCATTATGTAGTTAAACCATTTTTCCCAGTATGAATCAAATTGTTCCAAATTGGATAAAATTCTTTTACGTTTGATTGGATTTAATAGCCCATTGACATTAAAAGAAATGAATTTTACCTTGTCCTTAGCCATCTGTATTTATCTGTCAATGTATCATTGAAATTAAAATAAAATAAAACTTAATTGATCTGCTCCCTGAACAAATAAGAACCAAGAAACACAAATAATAACACAAATGGCAACGAATGTGTGATTCCAAGGCTGAGGTCTCTAGTAGATGACCCTGCGTTGAGCTAGAGGAAATGTCTAGCTGTGGGGGATAACCCCTCCTACTTGTGAGTTGAGGGCCCCCATTGCAGTATTCATAAAAGTCAGTGAACAAATCCATTACACAGAAAAGATTTCCCTGAGTACTCCTTATATATATATATATATATATATATATATATATATATACACACACACACACACACACACACACATATATATATATATATATATATATATATATATACTCTCATTTTGGTGGGGGAAAAGGAGTAAGTGAGCGAATAAAGAATAACAACTAAGTAATATAAAATCCACATTATAATAAGTATTTTTTGAGATAGGTGTATCACCGTGTACTTTTACTTCCGTTTAGCTTCTCAACATTTTTAAAGTTAGCCAAATCTTATGGCTCTCTTCTGAAGTGGGTGAGGACTGTCTTTGGGAAACTCCAGGTCTCTTCCTGATATATTTCTCTCGGCCTCCTCCCGTCTCCTGCTTTCTCGATTCTCGCACTATTTCCCAAGCAAAGCGGGATAATTCCTCAGCCAGGCTTTCCCCCGTTTTGGTCACGCTGACGGGCAACCCTCTGGCCTTCATGTCTGTAGTCGCCTCTTCCACTGTCTGGTACAACTGCGTCCCGTTGTCGTAAAACACTCGAAGTTTAGCAGGGTACTGAGTTTGAAATCTAATCTTTTTTTGCTTTAGTATTTGCTTTACTTCAGAGTATTCTTTGCGTTTCTGCAGGACCGCGGGGGGGGGGGGTAATCTTGGTCGAAATATATTAATTTATCGTTGAGAAACACTCTCTTCTTACCCCAGGCCCTTCGTAGAATCTCCGCCTTGGTGCTGTACCAAAGGAATTTAATTATTATTGAGCGTGGCTTTCTATACCGGGTAGGTTTCGGGACGAGCGCACGATGGGCTCTTTCGACTTCCAGCTTCATAGCCGAGGGAAGATCCAGCGCGTCCCGCAGTAACTTTCCGACAAACTCCGTCATAGACGAGCCCTCCGCTCCTTCGGGAACGTTGTAGATTCTGATATTTTTCCGCCGTGATCTTCCCTCCAGGTCAAGCAGTTTACCTTCTTGGTGATGTAATATTTTTACTGTCTTACTCAGTATCTGTTCCACATTTTGAACGCGATCTTCCACCTTCTCAATTCGAGTCTCTGCCACCGCTATTTTTTGACTGACACTGGCGAGCTCTGACTTAATATCACTGAGCTGCTGCTTTATTTCTTTCTGAAACTCCATTATCTCTTTCAGGATTTCGAACATATTCACCGCTTCGCCTGAATGAGGCCCAATGTCTGCCTCGCTAGCACGCGGTCGGGTAGGAGAGCCACCCGCTGCACTCCTCTCGGCCGCAGTGTCACTTTTTTTATTTCCATTCTTTTTCCCCATTCTTGCCCCTCTTTTCAGTTCAAATATTTTTCAAAAAATATTATATTTGATAGGTTAACAGGGCTTAATATGCGTTTTTCCAGAGGAGCTAGTGACTTAAGCTGCCATTCTCGATGATGACGTCACCGGAACCTCACAGTATGCCTTCTTAACCACACAGTCAACCTGCGCAGCAGCTTTGAGTGTTCTATGGACTCGAACCCCAAGATCCCTCTGATACTCCATACTGCCAAGAGTCTTACCATTAATACTAAATTTTGCCATCATATTTGACCTAGCAAGATGAACCACCTCACACCAACATCTCATTTGGCTTCTCAATAGCCTGCTGCACCTGCAAATCAACCTTTTCTGATTCATGCACAAGTACTCCCAAGTCCCTCTGCGCTGCAGCATGCCACATTTTTTTTACCATTTAAATAATAATGTGCTCTTTCATTTTTCCTTCCAAAGTGGATGACCTCACATTTACCAACATTGTACTCTATCTGCCAGACTGTTGACCACTCAATTAACCTATCTATAATCGCTCAGCAGACTGTCTGTATTTTCTGCACAATTTGCTTTTCCATTCAATTTAGTATCATCAGCAAACTTAGAGACACTACACTTGGATACCTCTTCCAGATCGTTAATGTATATCTTGAACAGTTGTGGGCCCAGCACCAACCCCTGCAGCACACCACTCACCAGTGATTGTCAGCCAGAGTAACACCATGCATCCCAACTCTCTGCTTTCTATTGGTTAACCAATCCTCTATCCATGCTAATATATCACTCCCAACTCTATGCATACTTATCATACGAATAAGTCTTTTATGTGGCACCTTATCAAATGCCTTCTGGAAATCCAAGTAAATATCGTTCATCTGTTCTCCTCTATCCACTACGCTTGTTATATGGAACATAGAATAGTACAGGCCCTTCTGCCCACAATGTTATGCTGACCCTCAAACCCTGCCTCTCATATAAACCCCCACCTTAAATTCCTCCATATACCTGTCTAGTAGTCTCTTAAACTTCACTAGTGTATTTGCCTCCACCACTGACTCAAGCAGTGTATTCCACGCACCAACCACTCTCTGAGTGAAAAACCTTCCTCTAATATCCCCCTTGAACTTTCCTCCCCTTACCTTAAAGCCATGTCTTCTTGTATTGAACAGTGGTGCCCTCAAAGAACTCTAGTAAGTAAGTTTGTCAAACTTGTTCAGATTCCTTATCGGTTTTGATGAGTCTTAAACAGGTCATTCTAGCAGTAGGTCAGATTTACTGTTGGAAATCCATCAAACATTACTTCATATCCACAGTAATTGAACCATAGAAAACCTACAGCACAATACAGGCCCTTCGGCCCACAAATTTCTGCCGAACATGTCCCTACCTTAGAAATTACTAGGGTTACCCATTGCCCTCTATTTTTCTAAGCTCCATGTATCTATCCAAAAGACTCTTAAAAGACCCAATTGTATCCGCCTCCACCACTGTTGTTGGCAGCCCATTCCACGCACTCACCACTCTCTGCGTTAAAAAAAAAACTTACCCCTGACATCTCCTTTGTACCTACTCCCCAACACCTTAAACCTGTGCCCTTTTGTAGCAGCCATTGCAGCCCTGGGAAAAAGCCTCTGACTATCCACATGATCAATGTCTCTCATGATCTTGTACACCTCTATCAGGTCACCTCTCATCCTCCGTCGCTCCAAGGAGAAAAGGCAGAGTTTACTCAACTTGTCTTTATAAGGCAGGCTTCCCAATCCAGGCAACATCCTTCTAAATCTCCTCTGTGCCCTTTCTATGGTTTCCACATCCTTCCTGTAGTGAGGTGACCAGAACTGAGCACAGTACTCCAAGTGGGGTCTGACCTGGGTCCTATATAGCTCCAACATTACCTCTTGGCTCCTGAATTCAATTCCACGATTGATGAAGCCCAATACATCGTAGGCTTTCTTAACCACAGAGTCAACTTGCACAGCTGCTTTGAGCATCCTATGGACTCGGGCCCCAAGATCCCTCTGATTCTCCAAACTGGCAAGAGTCTTATTATTAATACTATATTCTGCCATCATATTTGACCTACCAAATGAACCACTTCACACTTATCTCTGTTGAACTCCATCTGCCACTTCTCAGCCCAGTTTTGCGTTCTATCAATATCCCACTCTAACCTCTGACAGCTCTCCACACTATCCACAACATGCCCAACCTTTGTGTCATCGGCAAACTTACTAACCCATTCCTCCACTTCCTCATCCAGGTCATTTATAAAAATCACGAAGAGTAAGGGTCCCAGAACATATCCCTGAGGCACTCCACTGGTGACCAACCTCAATGCAGAAAATGACCTGTCTACAACCACTCTTTGCCTTCTGTGGGCAAGTGGGTTCTGCATCCACAAAGCAATGTCCCCTTGGATCCCATGCCTCCTTACTTTCTCAATAAGCCTTGCATGGGATACCTTATCAAATGCCTTGCTGAAATCCATATACATTACATCTACTGCTCTTCCTTCATTGTGCTTAATCACATCCTCAAAAAATTCAATCATGTTCGTAAGGCACAACCTGCCCTTGACAAAGCCATGCTGACTATTCCTAATCATATTACACCTCTCCAAATGTTCATAAATCCTGCCTCTCAAGATCTCCATCAGCTTCCCAACCACTGAAGTAAGACTCACTGGTCTATAATTTCCTGGACTATCTCTACTCCCTTTCCTGAATAGGGAACAACATCTGCAACCCTCCGGAACCTCTCCTGTCCCCATTGATGATGCAAAGATCATCACCAGAGGCTCAGCAATCTCCTCCCTTGCCTCCCACAGTAGCCTGGGGTACATCTCATCCGGTCCTGGCAACTTATCCAACTTGATGCTTTCCAAAAGCTCCAACACATCCTCTTTCTTAATATCTACATTCTCAAGCTTTTCAGTCCAGTGCAAGTCATCACTGTAATCACCAAGATCCTTTTCCATAGTGAATACTGAAGTATTTATTAAGTACCTCTGCCATTTCCTCTGGTTCCATACACACTTTCCCACTGTCACACTTGATAGGTCCTATTCTTTCACGTCTTATCCTCTTGCTCTTCACATACTTGTAGAATGCCTTGGGGTTTTCCTTAATCCTGCCCGCCAAGGCCTTCTTATGGCCCCTTATGGTTTTCCTAAATAATTTCCTTCTTAAACTCCCTCCTGTTAGCCTTATAATCTACTAGATCTCATATTACCTAGCTCTCTGAACCTTTCGTAAGTTTTTCTTTTCTTTTTGACTAGATTTACTACAGCCTTTGTACACCACAGTTCTTGTACCCTACCATAACTTCCCTGTCTCACCGGAATGTACCTATGCAAAACTCCACACAAATATCCCCTGAACATTTGTAATGGTTTACATGTTTTCTTCTTATGGGTCCTTGCACATAAAATCTTTCAATAGAGGAGTGGGTTGATTACTTAGCTGAAAAAAGTGTATATAGATCTTCCACTTAGCAAATCAGAAGCTAAGGGGTTGGCAGGGTTAAGAATTAGGGAATTATGGCAAGAATTGTGGGATAACAGGCATAAGGGGAGACTACAGAATACATAATATTGTTCGGTTTATGGGAGTAGAGTGTAAAACCAGAAAGAAACAAATTATTTTGACATGCCTTAGATTTAGGAAACTATGCTTAATTATTCTTTATATATTGTTAGAATTCTGTGTTGTGCAGCGAATCAAACGGTGGCATGCTCCTGCCAGAATTCAGGAAGCTTGAGAGCAATGTGGTTCACAGACCCGATTGTGAAACGAGCAAAATTACTCCAGAATCGATATATATATAAAAGAAAAAACCCACTCCCAAAACGTAATAACGTACAAGGTAACACATAACATACCCAGCAAAATTAAACCTGACAGTCTGTGTGAATTCTGCCGAATGAAATTAAGAAGTCCCAACAGTATCCACATCCTTCCTGTAGTGTGGTGGCCAGAACTGAGCACCGTACTCCAAGTGGGGTCTAACCAATGTCTTGTATAGCTGTAACATTACCTCATGGCTCTTGAATTCAATCCCATCCACGGTTGACAAAGGCCAACACACCATACGCCTTCTTAACAACACTTTCAACCTGCGCCGAAGCTACCCCAAGAACTCTCAGATCCTCCACACTGCCAAGAGTCCTACCATTAATACTGTATTCCATCTTCAAACCTGACCTACCAAAATAAACCATTTCACACTTATCTGGGTTGAACTCCATCAGTCACTTAGCCCAGTTCGGCATCCTAACAATGTACCACTGTAGCCACTGACAATCCTCCAGACTATCCACAACACTCCCAACCTTTGTGTCATCAGCAAATTTACTAATCTGCCCTTCTACTTCCTCATTCAGGTCATTTATAAAAATCACAAAGAGGAGGGGACCCAGAACACATGCCTGCGGAACACCACTGGTGACCGACCTCCATGCAGAATATGACCCGTCTACAACCATCCTATGCCTTCTGTGGGCAAGCCAATTCTGGATCCACAAAGCAAGATCTCCTTACATCCTATGCCTCCTTACTTTCTTAATGATCCTTGCATGGGGAACCTTATCAAATGCCTTACTGAAATCCATATACACTACATCCACTGCTCTGCTTTCAATGTGTTTTGTTACATCCTCAAAGAATTCAATCAGACTCGTAAGACACGACCTGCCCTTGACAAAGCCATGCTGACTATCAGATTATGTCTCTCCAAATGCTCATAAATTCTGCCTCTCAGGATCTTCTCCAACAAATTGCAGTGTGGATGATCAGAGAGATCTTGGGGTTCATGTCCACAGGACACTCAAAGCTGCTGCGCAAGTTGACAGTGTTGTTAAGAAGGTGTATGGTGTGTTGGCATTCATCAACCATGGGATTGAGCTCAAGAGCCACAAGGTAATGCCACAGCTGTACAAGATCTTGGTCAGACCCTACTTGGAATACTGTGTTCAGTTCTGGTCACCACACTACAGGAAGGATGTGGATACTATAGAGAGAGTGCAGAGTAGATTTACAAGGAAGTTGCCTGGATTAGAGGCCATAGCTTATGAGAATAGGTTGAGTGAACTTTGCCTATTCTCCACGGAGCGACAGAGGATGACAGGTGACCTAATAGAACTGCATAAAATGATGAGGGGCATTGATCGTATGGATAGCCAGAGGGTTTTTTCCAGGGCTGAAATGGCTAACACGAGAGGGCATAGTTTTAAGGTGCTTGGAAAAACGTAAGTGGTAAGTTTTTTTACACAGAGAGCAGTGGGTGCATGAAATGCACTGCCAGCAGTGGTTGTGGAAGCGGATACAATAGGGTCTTTTAAGAGACTCTTAGAGAGGTACATGGAGCTTAGAAAAATAGAAGGCTATGCAGTAGGGAAATTCAATGCAGTTTCTAGAGTAGGTTACATGGTCAGCACAACATTGTGGGCCAGAGGCCCATAATGTGCTGTAGATTTCTATTTTCTATATTCTCTTTGAGAGAGTGCAAAATTGGAGACCTCTTGGGAAACACGGCAGGGCAAGTAACTGAAGTGGCAGGGAGGAACCTCACATTTAGAACACAGAACATTACAGCACAATTTCTTCTAAATTCCATCATGGAGTTCTCATTGGAACCTAGAGTGGACGTAAGAAGATGCTTCCTATGGTGGGGGAGTCTGGTACCAGAAGGCACAGCCTCAGAATAGAGGGATGTCCATTTAGTACAGAGATGAGGAGGGATTTCTGGAGGAGAAGCAAAGTGAAGATGGCACTAAACAGCAACTCCTTTGCTTGTATCTTCGGAAACAGCTATATTTCCATCTTTGATTTTTTTTTCCCTTTTCAAGGTTCTTTTGAAGACCCTGACCCAGAGTTACACACTGACTTTGGTTCTTTGCGGGAATGGGACCTGCTTTCAGGGCCTCACAACTGGGCACTTTTCGATATCCAAGGATGTGGCCTGTTAGGTGAGCACTCCATGGTGCTTGATTTTTGTGGCTGTGGAGACGTGCTGATTCTAGGCTGGTACCCCTGACTGAAGGGTCACGAGAGAACACGGAACATCGGGAGCAATGGGTTAACTCCCATGGGTTGTGTGTCCTGAGAGTTGCACCTTTCTGGGGCCGATTCTCTGGGCATAGAGCTCAATAAAAGCAACACAACAGAATTTTAACATTGGAAATCAGCGAGTTGTTTGTTACGTCTCCCCTTTCGCTGTGAAACGGAGACACCTCTTTTTCCCTTATTAAGGAAAAAGAGAGCTGTGGTATGTCAAATTACCAGGTGAACGAGTAGTTTTTGGAATACTGCAAGTCTGTCTCTTTATTGATACTTGCTGCATGTTTGAGTGTTTGGTGGGGGGTGCTGATGTTTTTTTACAAGTGGGGATGGGGTGTCATTGGCTTGCTGCTGGTTGTGCGTGGGCAGGGGGGAGCTGGGGGGGACTTTGGGGTTCTAACGTTTAGTATTCATTCCTTGGGGCACTCCTCTGTTTTTGTGGACGTTTGCAAAGAACAAAAATTTCAGGATGTATATTGTATACATTTCTCTGACATTAAATGTACATATTGAATTTCTTTAAGTAGAGGGTAGTGAATCGCACTTTCGGCTGTGGAGGCCAGATCTTTAGGTATACTTAAAGTGGAGGTTGATATGTTCTTGGTTAATCAGGGTGTCAAAGATTATAAAGCAAATTTGATGAGCCGAATGGCCTAATTATGCTTCTATGTCTTATGGTTAAGGGTGAACGGTGAAATATTTAAGGGGAACCGAGGGAGAGACAGTGGAAGCAGTGGGTAAAGGTTTGATTTCAATACATGAGAAATTTGAATAAGTACATAGATGGGAGAGGCAGAATAAGTTTGGCATGGACTGAGGGGCCTGTTTTCTGTCCTGTAATGTTGTACGATTATGACTTTAGAAACTAAGTTTTTCCATGGGAAGGGATCACAAACAAAAGGGCAAAGGTTTAAAATGATTTGTAAAGGGAATATAAGAGGAATGTTTTTAAACAGCTATCAGGAACACTTGCAGAGTAGGTGGTGAAGAGGGGCACAATCTCTAAGAGGCATTTAGACAGGCCTTTGAAAAGTTGTGGCATGCAGAACAAATGCATGGTAGATAGGAGCTCATTTCAGTGCCGTACAACACCATGAACTTCAGAATGGAATCAAAATTCCTTATACAATTTTGTACACTACCTAACCTTTCTACTTACTCTCTAGAAATTCAATCTCAGCATCTTCAGTCTTCACAGACACACTGTTGAACATCTTGGTAGGCCCATCACTCCTCCTCATTGTGCAGGTAGACAGACTGTGCAGAACACTTGTTTTCCCTGCCCCATCAAGGCCAACCACAAGAATGTGTTTCACATTTTCTTCATCCTTTCAGAACAAAAAAAAGACAAATGCTTAAAAATGAATTTGGTCTTTACAAAACTTGATAAAAATTGACAAGATGAATTTCTACACTCAGTTTCAGGGCGCATTTGACCAGGAAGTGGCCTGGTCGAGGGAAGTGTCTGGTGTGAAAAGTGCTAGTCTTTGGCACGAGAGTCTTCGGCAAGGAGACTACACCAGGCACAATTGCAGAGGGTGAAGACATGACCGCTAAGCTGATTCAGTGCGCTACGTGCATGATGTGGGAGGTCAGGGACACTGATGGTGCCCCCGGCTGCTACAGCTGTGGAAAGTGAATCCAGATTCAGCTTCTGAAGGAGCATGTTGCAGCACTGAAGAAGGAACTGAATGACTTCAGGTTTATCCGCGAAAACGAGGGTTTTCTGGACAGGACCTACAGTGAGGTCGTTACACCGAGGATACCAGAAGAGAGAAAGGGAGCGACGATGAGGA
Organism: Hemitrygon akajei; assembly: GCF_048418815.1. Taxonomy (NCBI): domain Eukaryota; kingdom Metazoa; phylum Chordata; class Chondrichthyes; order Myliobatiformes; family Dasyatidae; genus Hemitrygon; species Hemitrygon akajei. The sequence goes on along the minus strand of NC_133136.1, from coordinate 956,859 downwards.
AGGAAAGGATGCTTGAAGTACAGGAGACCCCAGGGGATGCACCTCTCGTAAACAGGTTTACCTTCTTGGAAGCTGTCAGGACAGAAGATACTGCCAGTCTGAGAGGCGGACAGGTCTGCGAGCCGAAAATTGGTGCAGAAGCAGAGCCGAGGAGTCAGACATCAGGAAGAGCCATGGTAGTAGGGGACTCCATAGTAAGAGGTACAGAAAGGGGTTTCTGCGGCAACAGGCGAGATTTAAGGATGGTGTGTTGCCTCCCTGGTGCTAGGATCCAGGACATCAGGGACCGATTGCAGGGAATCCTCAAGGGTGAAGGTGAACAGCCGGAAGTGGTAGTGCATGTCGGCACAAATGACATCGGGAAGAAGAGGAAGGACATTCTGCAGCAGGACTTCAGAGAACTCGGAAGAAGGCCGAAAAGCAGGACTTCCAGGGTGGTTATCTCTGGTTTGCTTCCAGTTCCTCGTGCTGGAGAGGGCAGGAACAGGGAGATAATGGATCTGAATGTGTGGCTGAGGAACTGGTGCAGGAAGCAAGGATTTACATTCTTGGACCACTGGGATCTGTTTTGGGGTAGGAATGAATTGTACAAAAGGAACGGGTTGCACCTTAATAGGCGGGGGACCAGCATTCTGGCAGACAGGTTTGCCACTGCAACACGGATGTGTTTAAACTAAGTAGTGGGGGGGAGGGGATGAACTAGAAATACAAGGATGGAGTTAAAGGGAAAGTGAAAATAAGAAAAGTTAAAAAGGACAACAGAATCAATGGAGTAGAAAGCTCAAGAAGAGATCATATAGTATGGCCAAGTGAAATAGGAATTGATATGAAAGGAGAGGGGAGTACCGAATTAAAAGTATTATATATGAATGCACAAAGTATAAGGAATAAAGTAGATGAGCTTGAGGCTCAGTTGGAAATTGGCAAGTACGATGTTGTGGGAATAACTGAGATATGGCTTCAAGCGGACAGGGTCTGGGAAATGAATATTCAAGGATATACATCTTATCGAAAGGACAGACAGACTGGCAGAGGGGGTGGGGTGGCTCTGTTGGTGAGGAGTGATATTCAGTCCCTTGCGAGGGGGGACATAGAATCTGGGGATGTAGAGTCAGTATGGATAGAACTGAGAAATTCTACGGGTAGAAAGACCCTAATGGGAGTTATCTACAGGCCCCCAAACAGCAGTCTGGATGTAGGGTGTAAGTTGAATGAAGAGTTAAAATTGGCATGTCACAAAGGTAATGATACAGTTGTCATGGGGGATTTCAACATGCAGGTAGACTGGGAGAATCAGAATGGTACTGGACCCTAAGAAAGGGAGTTTGTGGAGTGCCCCCGAGATGGATTCTTAGAACAGCTTGTACTGGAGAAGGCAATTCTAGATTTAGTGTTGTGCAATGAACCGGATTTGATCAGGGACCTCGAGGTAAAGGAACCATTAGGAGGTAGTGACCATAATATGATATGTTTTAACCTACAATTTGAGAAGGAGAAGGGAAAATCGGATGTGTCAGTATTACAGTTGAACAAAGGGAACTATGGAGCTATGAGGGAGGAGCTGGCCAAAGTTCAATGGAACAATACCCTAGCAGGGAAGACAGTGGAACAAAAATGGCAGGTATTTCTGGGAATAATGCAGAAGGTGCAGGATCGGTTCGTTCCAAAGAAGAAGAAAGATCCTAAGGGGAGTAAGGGGCGGCTGTGGCTGACGAGGGAAGTAAAGGGCAGTATAAAAATAAAAGAGAAGCATAACATAGCAAAGATGAGCGGGAAACTGGAGGACTGGGAAGCTTTTAAAGAGCAACAGAAGATAACAAAAAAGGCAATACGCCAAGAAAAAATGAGGTACAAAGGTAATCTAGCCAAGAATATAAAGAAGGATAGTAAAAGCTTCTTTAGGTATGTGAATAGCAAAAAAACAGTTAAGACCAACATTGGGCCATTGAAGACAGAAACGGGTGAATTTATTATGGGGAACAAGGAAATGGCAGACAAGTTGAACAGGTACTTTGGATCTGTCTTCACTAGGGAAGACACAAACAATCTCCCAGATGTAATAGTGGCCAAAGGAACTAGGGTAAAGGATGAACTGAAGGAAATTTATATTAGGCAAGAAACGGTTTTGGATAGACTGTTGAGTCTGAAGGCTGATAAGTCCCCGGGACCTGATGATCTGCATCCCAGGGTACTTAAAGAGGTGGCTCTAGAAATCGTGGACGCATTGGTAATCATTTCCAATGTTCTATAGATTCAGGAACAGTTCCTGCTGATTGGAGGGTGGCAAATGTTGTCCCACTTTTCAAGAAAGGAGGGAGAGAGAAAACAAGGAACTATAGACCGGTTAGCCTGACGTCAGTGGTGGGAAAGATGCTGGAGTCAATTATTAAAGAGGAAATTACGACACATTTGGATAGCAGTAGAAGGATCAGTCCGAGTCAGCATGGATTTATGAAGGGAAAATCATGCTTGACTAATCTTCTGGAGTTTTTTGAGGATGTAACTATGAAAATGGACAAGGGAGAGCCAGTGGATGTAGTGTACCTGGACTTCCAGAAAGCTTTTGATAAAGTCCCACATAGGAGATTACTGGGCAAAATTAGGGCACATGGTATTGGGGGCACAGTACTGACATGGATTGAAAATTGGCTGGCTGACAGGAAACAAAGAGTAGTGATTAACGGGTCCCTTTCGGAATGGCAGGCTGTGACCAGTGGGGTACCGCAAGGTTCGGTGCTGGGACCACAGCTGTTTACAATATACATTAATGATTTACATGAAGGGATTAAAAGTAACATTAGCAAATTTGCTGATGACACAAAGCTGGGTGGCAGTGTGAAATGTCAGGAGGATGTTATGAGAATGCAGGGTGACTTGGACAGGTTGGGTGAGTGGGCAAATGTATGGCAGATGCAGTTTAATGTGGATAAATGTGAGGTTATCCACTTTGGTGGCAAGAACAGGAAGGCAGATTACTATCTAAATGGAGTCAAGTTAGGAAAATGGGAAGTACAACGAGATCTAGGTGTTCTTGTACATCAGTCAATGAAAGCAAGCATGCAGGTACAGCAGGCAGTGAAGAAAGCTAATGGCATGCTGGCTTTTATAACAAGAGGAATTGAGTATAGGAGTAAAGAGGTCCTTCTGCAGCTGTACAGGGCCCTGGTGAGACCACACCTGGAGTATTGTGTGCAGTTTTGGTCTCCAAATTTGAGGAAGGACATTCTTGCTATTGAGGGAGTGCAGCGTAGGTTCACAAGGTTAATTCCCGGAATGGCGGGACTGTCATATGTTGAAAGATTGGAGTGACTGGGCTTGTATACACTGGAATTTAGAAGGATGAGAGGGGACCAGATTGAAACATATAAGATTATTAAGGGATTGGACACACTGGAGGCAGGAAGCATGTTCCTGCTGATGGGTGAGTCCAGAACTAGAGGCCACAGTTTAAGAATAAGGGGTAGGCCATTTAGAACAGAGATGCAGAAAAACTTTTTCACCCAGAGAGTGGTGGATATGTGGAATGCTCTGCCCCAGAAGACAGTGGAGGCCAAGTCTCTGGATGCATTCAAGAGAGAGTTAGATAGAGCTCTTATAGATAGCAGGGTCAAGGGATATGGGGAGAAGGCAGGAACGGGGTACTGATTGTGTATGATCAGTCATGATCACAGTGAATGGCGGTGCTGGCTAGAAGGGCTGAATGGCCTACTCCTGCACCTACTGTCTATTGTCTATTGATGTATATTGTCAGATCAGTGTAATCAGAGCTATATCAACTGAGACCAAAATTTAATGCAAGACACCAAGACTCAGAGATATACCATGCCTAAAAATCCACTGTCAATTTCTGTCAATGTTTTTATTTCCCTTCCACAATGATTCAAAGAACATGGAAGCAAGGACTCATGGGGACCCATTTTATTAATTTCATCTTCTAGCACTTACAGCATAGCTTCCCTACACCAAGGCAATTTTAAGTGCCAGGATGGGAGCAATCCCTGTGGAAAGCAGAAAATTGGGGGTAGGGAAAGATGTGCTTGGTGGTGGGATCCCCTTGGAGATGGTGGAAGTAATAGAATTACATGGTGGACACAGAGCTTCATGAGGTGGTTGGTGAAGGTAAATGTACATGAAATAAAAGATACGTGGGTAAGGGCAGCATTGGTGGTGGAGGTAGGGAAGACCTATTCCTTGAAAAAGGAGGACACCTCAATAGTTCTGGAATGAAAAGCCACATTCTGAGAGTAGATGTGGCAGCAACAAAGGAATTGGGAGAATGGGATGGCATTTTTACAAGTGACAGGGCAGGAAGAGGTATAGTCTAGGTAACTGTGAGAATCGGTGGGTTTATAAGAGATATCAGTAGGTAGACTATCTCCCAAGATGGAGACAGAGAGATTGAGAAATGGGAGGGAGGTGTTGGAAACTGGCCGAGTAAATTTGAGGGCACAATAGAAGATCTCAAATTTTTCAATGACTTTAAGTTCCCTAGCTCCAATCATCTCATTTTCACTATGGATGTCCAGTCCGTTATCCTCCATACCCCACTGTGAGGGCCTTAAAGCTTCTTTCTGAACAAAAGCCCTTCCCACCACTCTCCTCCATCTGGTGGAACTGGTCCTCTCCCTCTCCCTCTCCCACGGGCACTCGCATGGTCTCAGCTATACCTGCCATTTTGTCGACTACATGGAAGAGTCCATGTTGCAAGCCTGCACCGGAATTGCTCCCCAACTCTTCCCACACTACAGCAAACACTGCATTGGGGCTGCTTCCTGCACCCACGTGGAGCTTGTCGACTTCATCAATTTTGCCTCCAATTTCCACCCTACCCTCAAATTTACCTGGTCCATTTCTGACACCTCCCTTCCCTTTCTTGATCTCACTGTCTCTATCTCTGGAGACAGTCTATCTATTGATACCTTTTATAAACGCACCGAGTCTCACATCTACCCGGACTATACCTCTTCCCACCCTGTCACTTGTGAAAATACCAACCCCTTCTCTCAGTTCCTCCATCTCTGCCACATCTGCTCTCAGGATGAGGTGTTTCATTCCAGAACTACTGAAATGTTTAGCTTAACCTCAGTGGTTGGGGAAGTGTTTTAGTCTATTATTAAGGATGAGGTTTTGGGGTACTTGGAGACTAATGATAAAATTAGTCAAAGTCAGCATGGTTTCAGTAAAGGGAAATCTTCTCTGACAAATCTGTTAAGAGTTCTTTGAGACAGTAAAAGCAGGGTGGACAAAGGACAGGCAGTGGATGTCATTGACTTGGATTACGAGAAGGCATTTGATAAAGTGCCACATGAGGTTGCTTAACAAAATCAAATCCTGTGGTGTTACAGGAAAGATACTGGCATGGATAGAGGAATGGCTGACAGGCAGGAGCTAGCGAGTGGGAATAAAGGGGGCCTTTTCTGGTTGGCTGCAAGTGACTGGTGGTGTTCCTCAGGAGTTTTGGGACTGCTACTTTTCACATTGTTTGTCAATGATTTAGATCATAGAATTGATGGCTTTGTGGCAAAGATTGCGGATGATACAAAGGTAGGTGGAGGGGTAGGCACTGCTGAGGACGCAATGCATTTGCAGCAGGACTTGGACAAATTGGAAGAATAGGCAAAAAAGTGGCAGACGGAATACTGTATGATAATGCATTTTGGTAAAAGAAATAATAGTGCAGACTATTATCTAAATGGGGAGAAAATTCAAACATCAGAGGTGCAAAGCGACTTAGGAGTCCTCCAGTAAGATTCCCATTCGATTTCAACATTTGTAAGGTTTCAATGAGATCCCTCCCCCATCCTTCTGAATCCCAGTAAGTACAGACCCAGAGCCATCAAACATTCCTCGAATGATAACCTCATATGATTTGTCCCTGGAATCATCCTTGTGAACCTCCTCTTGACCCTCTCCAATGCCAGCATACAGTGGCATGCAAAAGTTTGGGCACCCCTGGTCAAAATTTCTGTTACTGTGAATAGTTAAGTGAATAGAAGATGAACTGATCTCTGAAAGTCAAAGTTAAAGATGAAACATTCTTTTCAACATTTTAAGCAAGATTAGTGTATTATTTTTGTTTTGTACAATTTTAGAGTGAAAAAAAAGGAAAGGAGCAGCATGCAAAATTTGGGCAACCCAAGAGATTTGAGCTCTCAGATAACTTTTACCAAGGTCTCAGACCTTAATTAGCTTGTTAGGGCTATGGCTTGTTCACAGTCATCATTAGGAAAGGCCAAGTGATGCAAATTTCAAAGCTTTATAAATACCCCGACTCCTCAAACCTTGTCCCAACAATCAGCAGCCATGGGCTCCTCTAATCAGCTGCCTAGCACTCTGAAAATTAAAATAAATGATGCCCACAAAGCAGGAGAAGGCTATAAGACGATAGCAAAATGTTTTCAGGCAGCTGTTTCCTCAGTTCGTAATGTAATTAAGAAATGGCAGTTAACAGGAGCAGTGGAGGTCAAATTGAGGTCTGGAAGACCAAGAAAACTTCCTGCGAGAACTGCTCGTGGGGCTCGCTAGGTGGCGCCTGATGGAGTGAGTTGAGTTGAAGCTTGCTCCTAACTTTTCAATCTTCTACCACTCTTCTATTATTTACTTATACTAAAGCATATAACAATTTTATATGCTTGAAATTTGATTCTTATTTAGAGAAAATGAGTATGCCTCCTGAGACGGTGATGTGCCTCTCCTGTGAGATGTGGCAATCTTGGGGGAACTCCCCTCTCCCGCAGAGTCACATCTGCCAGAAACGCTTGCGGCTGGGCGATCTGGAAGACCGTGTGAGGAATCTGGAGCAGCAGCTGGATGACCTTCGACTCATAAGGGAGAATGAGGCAGTCATAGATGAGAGCTACAGGGAGTTAGTCACACCTAGGCTGCCAGAAGCAGGTCATTGGGTGACAGTCTGAAGGGGGAAAGCGAAGGAGAGCAGACAGGTAGTGCAGAGCACCCCTGTAGCCATTCCCGAGTAATAAGTTTACCGTCCTGAATACTGTTGGCGAGGACGACCGACCAGGTGTGAGCCACGGTGGCAGGGCCTCTGGCACTGAGTCTGACCCTGTGGTGTAGAAGGATGGGACGGAGAAGAGGAGAGCTGTCGTCATTGGAGACTCTATAGTCAGAGGAGCAGACAGGAGATTCTGTGGACGTGAGAAGGAAACCCGCATGGTTTGTTGCCTCCCGGGTGCCAGGGTCCGGGATGTCTCTGACCGGGTGCATGACATCCTGGTACGAGAGGGAAAGCAACCGTAAGTCATGATACATGTTGGGACCAACGACGTAGGCAGGAAAAGGGATGAGGTCCTGAAGTGTTAGTTTCAGGAACTAGGCAGAAGGCTGAAGAACAGGACCTTAAGGGTGGCGTTCTCAGGATTGCTGCCAGTGCTATGTGATAGTGATGGTAAGAATTGGAGGAGATGGCAGTTGAATGCGTGGCTGAGGAGTTGGTGCAGGGGGCAGGGTTTTAGATTTTTGGACCATTGGGATCTCTTCTGGGGAAGGTGGGACCTGTACAGATTGGATGGGTTGCATCTGAACTCGAGGGGGAGCAATATCCTTGCTGGTAGGTTTGCTAGCATGGTTCGGGAGGGTTTAAACTAATTTGCAAGGGGGAAGGGACCCGGAGCGATAGAGCAGTGAAAGAAGTGCATGGAGTAAATCCAGATCTAACATATAGAGAGGCTTTGAAGAAAGAGAAGCAAAATAAAGGGTGTAAAGGTAGTAAGGTAGAAGGGCTAAGGTGTGTGTACTTCAATGCAAGAAGCATCAGGAACAAAGGTGATGAACTGAGAGCTTGGATACATACATGGAATTATGATGTAGTGGCCATTACGGAGACTTGGCTGGCACCAGGGCAGGAATGGATTCTCAATATTCCTGGATTTCAGTGCTTTAAAAGGGATGGGGGGGGGAAGGGGAGGAGGGGTGGCATTACTGGTCAGGGATACTATTACAGCTACAGAAAGGGTGGGTAGTATAGCAGGATCCTCTTTTGAGTCAGTATGGGTGGAAGTCAGGAACAGGAATGGAGCAGTTACTCAACTGGGGATATTCTATAGGCCCCCTGGTAGCAGCAGAGATACTGAGGAGCAGATTGGGAGGCAGATTTTGGAAAGGTACAAAAATAACAGGGTTGTTATCATGGGTGACTTTAACTTCCCTAATATTGAGTGGCACTTGATTAGTTCCAAGGGTTTAGGTGGGGCAGAGTTTGTTAAGTGTGTCCAGGATGGATTCCTGTCACAGTATGTTGACAGGCCGACTAGGGGGAATGCCATACTAGATCTAGTATTAGGTAACGAACTGGGTCAGGTCACAGATCTGTCAGTGGGTGAGCATCTGGGGGACAGTGATCACTGCTCCCTGACCTTTAGCATTATCATGGAAAAGGATAGCATGTACAGAGGGAAAAAAACCAAATAGTGCAAACAATAAAAGTTATCAAACTGCATTCAGGACTGAAGTTCATGAAAGTAAGTCACAGATACAAAGCCAGGCATCACTGCAGTCCACTCAGGAGCCCACTAGTTGCAGGTCATGGCCTCAGTTCAGCTCAAAGATGAGATGAACTGGCCTGTCCCTCCCTTGACACCCTGACCCCTTCAATCTGGCTGAGCGTTTAAATCGTTCAAACCTCAAGTTAATTCTGCATCTACATTATAGCATTTCATTCAAAGCAGGAGTTAACCATTTCAGCCCTCAGCCTATTCTGCCATTCCTGAGGTTCATAGATAACCTTTCACTTCCATGACTTTTTCCTTTATATCTTGATATTCCTTTATTCCCTCAATTTCCAAAAGCATATTCATTACCAATGTAAATGGCCTTGATGACTGAGCCTCTCCAATTCTCTGGGGTAAAGCATTCCAAAGACTCCTTACCCTCTGAAAAATGAAATTTCTCCTCAACGCAGTTCTAATGCAGCAATATCATGGAAAAGGATAGGACCAGAGAGGACAGGAAAATTTTTAATTGGGGAAGGGCAAATTATGAGGCTACAAGGCTAGAACTTGCGGGTGTGAATTGGGATGATGTTTTTGCAGGGAAATGTACTACAGACATGTGGTCGATGTTTAAGGATCTCTTGCAGGACGTTAGGGATAAATTTGTCCCGGTGAGGAAGATAAAGAATGGTAGGGTGAAAGAACCATGGGTGACAAGTGAGGTGGAAAATGTCGTCAGGTGGAAGAAGGTAGCATACATGAAGTTTAGGAAGCAAGGATCAGTTGGGTCTATTGAGGAATATAGGGTAGCAAGAAAGGAGCTTAAGAAGGGGCTGAGAAGAGCAAGAAGGGGGCATGAGAAGGCCTTGGCGAGTAGGGTAAAAGAAAACCCCAAGGCATTCTTCAATTATGTGAAGAACAAAAGGATGACAGGAGTGAAGGTAGGACCGATTAGAGTTAAAAGTGGGAAGATGTGTCTGGAGGCTGTGGAAGTCAGCAAGGTCCTCCATGAATACTTCTCTTTGGTATTCACCAATGAGAGAGAACTTGATGACGGTGAGGACAATATGAGTGAGGTTGATGTTCTGGAGCATGTTGATATTAAGGGAGAGGAGGTGTTGGAGTTGTTAAAATACAATAGGATGGATAAGTCCCCGGGGCCTGACGGAATATTCCCCAGGCTGCTCCACGAGGCAAGGGAAGAGATTGCTGAACCTCTGGCTAGGAACTTTATGTCCTCGTTGTCCACGGGAATGGTACCGGAGGATTGGAGGGAGGCGAATGTTGTCCCCTTGTTCAAAAAAGGTAGTAGGGATAGTCCAGGTAATTATAGACCAGTGAGCCTCATGTCTGTGGTGGGAAAGCTGTTGGAAAAGATTCTTAGAGATAGGATCTATGGGCATTTAGAGAATCATGGTCTGATCAGGGACAGTCAGCATGGCTTTGTGAAGGGCAGATTGTGCCTAACAAGCCTGATAGAGTCCTTTGAGGTGACCAGGCATATAGATGAGGGTAGAGCAGTGGATGTGATCTACATGGATTTTAGTAAGGCATTTGACAAGGTTCCACACAGTAGGCTTATTCATAAAGTCAGAAGGCATGGGATCCAGGGAAGTTTGACCAGGTGGATTCAGAATTAGCTTGCCTGCAGAAGGCAGAGAGTCGTGGTGGAGGGAGTACATTCAGATTGGAGGGTTGTGACTAGTGGTGTCCCACAAGGATCTGTTCTGGGACCTCCACTTTTTGTGATTTTTATTAACAACCTGGATGAGGAGGTAGAAGGGTGGGTTGGCAAGTTTGCAGACGACACAAAGGTTGGTGGTGTTGTAGATAGTGTAGAGGATTGTTGAAGATTGCAGAGAGACATTGATAGGATGCAGAAGTGGCAGATGGAGTTCAACCCGGAGAAGTGTGAGGTGGTACACTTTGGGAAGGACAAACTCCAAGGCAAAGTACAAAGTAAATGGCAGGATACTTGGTAGTGTGGAGGAGCAGAGGGATCTGGGGGTACATGTCCACAGATCCCTGAAAGTTGCCTCACAGATAGATAGGGTAGTTAAGAAAGCTTATGGGGTGTTAGCTTTCATAAGTCGAGGGATAGAGTTTAAGAGACGCGATGTAAAGATGCAGCTCTATAAAACTCTAGTTAGGCCACACTTGGAGTACTGTGTCCAGTTCTGGTTGCCTCACTATAGGAAGGATGTGGAAGCATTGGAAAGGGTACAGAGGAGATTTACCAGGATGCTGCCTGGTTTAGAGAGTATGCATTATGATCAGAGATTAAGGGAGCTAGGGCTTTACTCTTTGGAGAGGAGGAGGATAAGAGGAGATATGATAGAGGTGTACAAGATATTAAGAGGAATAGACAGAGTGGACAGCCAGCGCCTCTTCCCCAGGGCACCACTGCTCAGTACAAGAGGACATGGCTTTAAGGTAAGGGGAGGGTAGTTCAAGGGGAATATTAGAGGAAGGTTTTTCACTCAGAGAGTGGTTGGTGCGTGGAATGCACTGCCTGAGTCAGTGGTGGAGGCAGATACACTAGTGAAATTTAAGAGACTACTAGACAGATATATGGAGGAATTTAAAGTGGGGAGTTATATGGGAGGCAGGGTTTGAGGGTTGGCACAACATTGTGGGCCAAAGGGCCTGTAATGTGCTGTACTATTCTATGTTCTATGTATCAGAGAACAAAAGAAAGTTGAAAGCAGTGGAGAGAAGGGAGCTTACCTTGGATGCAATATCGAAATCACTGGATGAAAACAATCGACCAAAAAAAATTTGAAACTGGAAATGAAAATTTCGATATTATTGAATGAGAAAATCGAGCAGAGATTTGAAATTGGAAGAGAAAATTGATGCCGTGGCTTTGACGTTAAGGATGATTAATAATGCAATGGAAACATTTAAACGGGAGACCACGGAGTTACAGGGACATGTTTTTGAACTTGAGGAAGCCGACAAGAAGATGGAAGGCAGAGTCGAGACACTGGAAAGGAAACTATATTCAGCTATTCAACCATTGGAGCAACAGAAAACTAAGATCATTGATCTGGAAGGTCGAAGTCACAGACAAAATATTAGAATAATTGGCCTGCCTGAAGATATTGAAAAAGGAGAAGACCCCACTGAATTTTTCTCTTAATTTTTAAGGAATGTGTTTGGCTCGGAAATGTTCTCAAAGTTACCGATCCTGGATCGTGCGCATAGAGTCCCGAGAATGAAACAGGTGTCAGATCCCAAACCAAGGCATATTATATTACGATTTCATTATGTACATATTAAGGAACAGTTAATTTGACTTGCCCATCAGAAAAGAATTATGGTATATGGAAATCACAAATTTCGATTGGTAGAAGATTATAGTCCCAAAGTAATGCATCAGAGATCGGCGTTTAAATCGGTGATGAGTGATTTGTATCATGCTAAATTCAGACCTGTGTTATTATTTCCTGCTCGCCTCAGAATAACCTTAACTGATGGATCCTTCAAATGATTCACTTCAGTCGAAAAGGCTCAAAAGCTTTTCGAGGATCTAAATGCAAGTTCGATAGTTTCAATATAGTCTAACAGTTATGTGGATTAAAAATTATCTTTTACAGAAAATGACAGTTTTCCATAGTTTAATGATAGATTTTATTTGCCTAGAGAATAAAGTTGACAGTTTGTTACAGTCTAACGGTTTCGATGCTTAAAAACTACTTTCGATAGTTTAAAGTAAAATGATAATTTGGTACAGTCTACAGTTTAATGGTAGATCTTATATGTTTTTTTAATTTATGTTCTGGTAAAATGTGTAACTTGTTTCAAATTATAAGTACTTGCCATATTTTTAAGATAATTATTTTTTTAAATGACTTTCTGAAATATTTAAAAAAAAATTTTAAATGGTCAATCGTCTGTTTTAGTGTGTCCTACACACTTGTTTTTACTTTGTTTAGTCTACTTGAGGCTGGTGTAAATTTAAAACATGGCAGTCCCCTACAGATTAAAGATTAACTTTGTTTATCATTATGTATTAACATACACACAGTTTAAGTTTTTAAAAAACTTATAAATCTGGATTTTCATCGTTTGAAATTTTTTTTCTCATAGCTTTAGTAAAAGGTATATTCGGTTTTGAATTAAGAGTATTCGTTATATCTTTATATTAAAGCCATTCTTTATTGATTTTTCCCCTTGTGACTATTTAAAATAACTATGTTTGATTTGAGTTCTAATGGACTGAGTGCCCTTTTCTGAAATTGTGAAACATAGATAACCCATTAACACTTCTCCCTTTTTTTTGAAATTGGCTTTTCGTGATTCTTTTAAAAAGCTTTAGTAAAATGGTGGATGCTCAAAATGTGAGTGGTATGAATCCCTTGTTTTTAAATTTTTTAACTTCTTCACTAGAGAGATGGGGGTAGTATCTGGGGTAGTATGCTTTCTAGCTGTCTATTGGCTAGTTTCTAGGTTTTGTGAGCTGGGGGAGGGGTGTTTTCTTTTTTCTTTCTGTTTTTTTCTGTGCTGACCTGAAACTACAAATACGTCTGTCATGACTTCCGGTTCCTCTTTTGACTTGTTTTCCTTTTTTTGGAAACAGGATTTCCCTGCAGTAGGATTAACCCTTTACACATTATATGATTTACTTACTGAAAATGGATAAGACTATTAATTTTGTTTCATGGAATACTAATGGTTTGAACCATCTGATTAAATGGAAAATTTTAAAAAAAAATTTAATAGACTGAAAGCTCAAATTATTTTTGCACAGGAGACTCATGTGAGGAAGGAGGACAATCAACAGTTATTTTTTAGATTTTGGAGGGGCATGCAGTTTCATTCTAATTCATCCGCAAAGGTAAAAGTTGTTTCTATATTTATTGATTCTTTGATTCCATTTGTTCATTATGAGACAATTTCAGACCCAACTGGTATATTTTGGTTGATCACCAGTTTACTGTATAATCAAAAAGTTGTTACGGTTAATATTAATGCTCCAAATGTCGATTGTCCTGAATTTTTTAAGAAAATATTTGCATTATTCCCTAACTTAAATGAATATAAGTTGATAATGGGTGGAGACTTTAATTGCTTTTTGAATCCTTTGATGGATAGGTTTCAGTTAAACAAATCCTACCAAATAAATCTGCATTTTTTATTAATTCTTTTTTAGTGGACTCTGGAATATCAGACATTTGGCGGCTTCTACATCCTAATGATAAAGAGTTTTCTTTTTTCTCTCATGTATATCGCAATTATTCTAGAATTGATTACTTTTTTATTGACTCCCGATTAGTACCATCTGTCATTGCTTGTGATTATGATGCAATTGCTATTTCTGATCATGCACCTCTGAAATTATCAATTAAATTAGCTGATGTAAGTGTTCGAACTAGACAATGGCGGTTCAACTCGACCTTACTTCAAGACTTAAAGTTTGTTAGTTTCATTAAAGAACAGATTGCTTTTTTCTTTTCAACTATCTCTACTGAAGGAATTTCCAGTGGGATATTATGGGAAACTTTTAAAGCATATATTCATGGACAAATTATTTCATATGCTGCTGGATTAAAAAAGTAAACCAATAATGAAATGTGTATATTGGTTGATAAGATTAAAGAAATTGATAAAAAATATTCAGTTACTCCCAATTTGGAGCTTTATAAAAAGAGACCTGAACTTCAGATGCAACATAGTTTGTTATTAACATCTCCCATTGAAAACCAGTTACTTAAAACTAAATCTCAATTTTATATACATGGTGATAAATCGAGGGAATTATTGGCCAATCAATTGAAAACTGTTTCAGTTTAATTTTAGTCTAAAGTTTATATCCTGGATTAAATCGACATATCATACACCTTTGACCTCTGTAGTTACAAATAGTCACAGATCTCCCTTTTTTAGGCTTTTTCATGGTACTAGGCAGGGCTGTCCTTTAAGACCTTTACTATTTGACATTGCTTTAGAACCCTTGGCAATTGCTTTTCGAGATTCACCAAATATATCTGGCATTATGCGGGGCAATGAAACACATAAGGTATCATTATATGCAGATGACTTGTAATTATATATTTCTAATCCAGAGAAATCCCTTCCTTCAGTAATATCATTACTTGCCCAATTTAGTAGCTTTTCTGGTTATCAATTAAATTTTGCTAAGAGTGAGTTATTCCCATAAAATACACAAACTTTAATTTACATTTAGATTGGCTACAGATTACTTTATGTATTTAGCGTTTAAAATTACTAAGAAACATCAGGACCTATTTAAGGCTAATTTCTTACCTTTAATTGATCATATTAAACAATTATTAACTAAATGGTCTCTGATGACCTTATCATTAGTTGGCTGAATCAATGCTACTAAGATAATAGTTTTAGCTAAGTTTCTTTATTTATTTCAGGTAGTACCAATTTTCATTCCTGAATCCTTTTTTGATATTATTGATTCCAAAATTTCTCCATACATATGGCAGGGTAAAAATCCAAGGTTGAGTAAGAAATACTTACAAAAATCCAAAAAGGATGGTGGCTTGGTAATGCCGAAATTTAGATTTTACTATTCAGATTACTATAATCTGAAATTTAACCTTTTGGACCCAAAAGTTAGATAAAACCCAAAGTCCATGGTGGTTGAATCTTGAATGTGAGACTGTGCAAGGATTTTCATTGGTGTCTATTTTAGGGGCTTTACTCCCCTTTGCATTTACTAAATTGAATAAACAAATTACTAACCCAATAATTAAATATACAATACAAATATGGTTTCAATTTCATAAATCTTTTGATTTGAATAAATTTACCCTTACTAGCCCTGTTTTATTTAATTTTTTTTCAACCATCCAGAATTGATCAAGCCTTTCTTCTTTGGAAAATGAAAGTAATAAACTATTTTCGTAATTTACTTATGGATAACTGTTTTATGTCTTTTGAACAGTTACCTAATAAATACAATTTGCCTAGATTGCACTTTTTTAGATACTACAGATTAGAAATTTTTTGAATGTTATTTTGCCTACCTTTCCCGATGTCATATCAAGCTGAAATTATGGGAAAAAATTAAGTTTTAAATCCCTTACTAAAGAGTGTAATAGCAACTGTCTACAATTTGATCATAAAAATCCCTTCAGGTATATCTGATAAAATAAAGAATAAATGGGAACGAGAACATAAAGTAAGTATATCCATAGAAGAATGGGAAATGATTCTTAAATTAGTTAATACTTCTTCAATATGTGCTAGACATACTTTAATACATTTTAAAGTGGTTCATAGAACATATATGTCAAAAGACAAACTAGCCCATTTTTATTCCCATATAAACCCTATGTGTGACAGGTGTATCTCTGAGGTTGCCTCTTTAACCCATATGCCCTCTTTTGAAAAAATATTGGAAAGACATCTTTGATATTGTTTCAGCTGTTTTACATATTGATTTACAACTCCATCTGATTACTGCAATTTTTGGATTACCAATGATTGATTCTAGTTATTTATCATCTTCAGCCTGCTGTTTGATACCATTTGTTACGCTGATGGCCAGAAGATCCATTTTATTTAAATGGAAAGATTTTGATACCCCTACTACACTTCAATGGTTTTCTCAAACTATAGCTTATTTAAACCTAGAAAAAATTAGGAGTGACACGGTTAACTCCTCGATTAAGTTCGAGGAAACTTGGGAGTCTTTTATTCAATATTTCCATTCATATAACTTCAGTTGATTTTTTTTTGAATCCTTTTTCCTAACACAACCGTTTATGGAAGGAGGAACGGAGTCAAGGACAGAATAATTATAATTAACAAATTATGGCAGCCCGGTTTTTTTTGTTTTGTTTTCTGTTTAGTTTAGGGTTTTTTTTGGCTTTTTTGGGTTTTTTTTTCTCTTCTGAACAAATCTTTTGAATTTTTTCCTGTTTCAATTATCAAGAACGCAGGTGGACATGTCTGGATATGATATTTGGAATTTATGTTTGTATGCATTATAGCTATTATTGTAATCTTGTTCTCTTGATATTGTTATTATTGATATGTTCATTTAACTGATTATAATGTAATAAAAAGATTTTTAAAGAAAGAGAACTGCTCGTAGCATTGCTAGAAAGGCAAATCAAAACCCCCGCTTGACTGCAAAAGACCTTCAGGAAGATTTAGCAGACTCTGGAATGGTGGTGTACTGTTCTACTGTGCAGCAACACCTACACAAATATGACCTTCGTGGAAGGATCATCAGAAGAAAATCTTTCCTGTGTCCTCACCACAAAATTCAGTGTCAGAAGTTTGCAAAAGAACATCTAAACAAGCCTGATGCATTTTGGGAACAAGTCCTGTGGACTGATGAAGTTAAAATAGAACTTTTTAGCCGCAATGAGCAAAGGTATGTTTGGAGAAAAAAGGGTGCAGCATTTCATGAAAAGAACACCTCTCCAACTGTTAAGCACGGGGGTGGATCGATCACACTTTGGGCTTGTGTTGCAACCAGTGGCATGGGGAACATTTCACTGGTAG
This sequence comes from Hemitrygon akajei, assembly GCF_048418815.1. Taxonomy (NCBI): domain Eukaryota; kingdom Metazoa; phylum Chordata; class Chondrichthyes; order Myliobatiformes; family Dasyatidae; genus Hemitrygon; species Hemitrygon akajei. The sequence goes on along the minus strand of NC_133136.1, from coordinate 939,919 downwards.
AGGGAAGAATGAATTCAATTAAGTACCAGCAAATTCTGGAAGCAAACATCACACTGTCTGTAAAAAAGCTGAAGATGAAAAGAAGATGGCTTCTACAACAGGATAATGATCCTACACACACTTCAAAATCCACAATGGACTACCTCAAGAGGCACAAGCTGAAAGTTTTGTCATGGCCCTCACAGTCCCCTGACCTAAACATCATCGAAAATGTGTGGATAAACCTCAAAAGAGCAGTGCATGCAAGATGGCCCAAGAATCTCACAGAACTAGAAGCCTTTTGCAAGGAAGAATGGGTGAAAATGCCCCAAACAAGAATTGAAAGTCTCTTAGCTTGCTACAGAAAGCGTTTACAAGCTGTGATACTAGCCAAAGGGGGTGTTACTAAGTACTGACCATGCAGGGTGCCCAAACTTTTGCTTCAGGCCCTTTTCCTTTTTTGTTATTTTGAAACTGTAAAAGATGGAAAATAAAAAAAGTAACCTTGCTTAAACTATTAAAGAAATGTGTCATCTTTATCTTTATGCCTTTTGGAAATCAGGTAATCTTCTACTTGCTTAGCTATTCACAGTAACAGAAATTTTGACCAGGGGTGCCCAAACTGTTTACAAACTTGTATTTTCTAAGAAGAGGGGCCCAAAACTGTTCACAATACTCAAGGTGAGGCCTCACCAATGCCTTATAAAGCCTTAGCATCACATTCTTGCTCTTGGACCATTGGTTAATCAAACTAGAATCCACTGAAAAAAACTTTCCTGAACACAATAACAAATTTCACCCAATTTAAGCCCACAACTCTCATGCTCCTTTACAACTTCTCCTCTCTCACTTTAGCCCTATGCTTTCTAGTAATAGACCTCCCTCCCCCATGTTCATTCTTTTCATGGCTGTGCACACCTCTACAAAGGTCATCCTCAGCTTCTTACACCTCAGGGAAAAAGGTGACAACCCATCCAGACTACACTTATTGCTCATGCCCTTCACACCTCAGAACAAGGAGTGACAGAGTAATACACTACAGGAATGGTTCAACTTGTCTATGCTTACCAAGTTGTCTGCCTAAGGTAGTCCCATTTGCCAATGTTTGGCCCATTTCCCTCTAAACTTTCACTATACAGTGTCACTACAGGCCTGAAGGTCAAACATGTCTATGCCAACTGTGTTGCCCAGCAAGTGGGAGGAGCTAAAGACTGTGCCAGAAGTTTTTGCAGACCCTGAACGACGAACTTGAGCTCATTCACGAAACAGCTTAAATCTCTTGTTCTCATGTCTCTTTTTTCCCTTTTCAATGTGGCTAGGGTCCTGTCAAAGCCCATGATCTACATTGTGCTCAGACTATGTTCTTCACAGAAGTTCTTGCTTTTCAGAATTAGCCGAGTGGCCTGCATTTTGGGATCTACAGGAGCAGCTGAGAAGCCATGTGCCTTTGGGGTGTGGCCCTGTGGATGACCCGATCCCTCACTGAAGCTTCGCAGAAGATTGAAACATCAAAACAGTGGACATGGCTGTCAGAAGCCTCTGTACTCAAGCTATCACACTCTCTCTATGGTGAGAGAGAGTCTGCTGATTCTCAAGACGGGAGAACAAAAATAAGCAATGCTGCAGATTGTAGCATCAAAACAGCGAGCTGTTGGCCTCACCCTCGCTGTGACAAGAGCAATACCTCTCTCTCTCATTAGTTAGAGAGTGGGCCTGTTGAGATGTTATACTTTTGGATGGTCAACAGATCATGGTTTCTGGGGGTGGGGGGTTGTTATTGCTTGATGGGTGTTGGTGGAGGGGCTGATACTTTTTGTTGGAACAAAGAGGGAAGGGGGACTTTGGGGTTCTAATGTTTTTCTGTCATTCACTTGGAATACTTTCTGTTTCATGGATGTTTCCAAACAGTAAGGATTTCAGGTTGTATACTGACATTAAATTGAACCACTGATCCAGTCCAAGCAGCCCACCTTTGGCTCATAGCCCTCTAAACCTCTCCTATCCATGTATTTCCAAAAGTCCTTTCAATGTTATTGAACAGAATTCCAAGTAAAAAGGCTATTCATGGAAGCTGGAGTTGTGGAAATTCAGAAAGAGTGGTGGAATTGAAACGCATTGCACAACTTGGATATGCCACACATGAAACTCAGAAACTGGGATACAAAGTTCAGCACAAAGAAGAAACAAAAATGAAGTACTTATTTGAGTTTTAATAGATATACCAGAAAACTTGTTCCCCAATACAAAGGAACGATCTGCAAAATAAAAAGGAAGATAAATTGCAGAGTGAAAATGACTAATTTGAGGAAGTACATAGACCACATTTGAGGTGAGTTTTGCCCTTTGGAGAAGAAAGGAATGCCAGTGACAATGTGGGCTAAAATCCAAAACTGGGTTAAGACAGTTTTTTAAAATTTACTTTTACCCCACATAAATTCTGTAAGAATTAACTTTACTTTGTATCTCAAATAATTTGAGAGTTCTGTAATGGTGAACTTCCACTACCTGAACAGTTGTCTTGTATTATGTATTTAAGGATATGAACAGGTTTTCTACATTATTAGTTACACATATGGGAAAAATAAAATAGATACATTTAAAACACAATTCCTGAATTGGAATGAGTGGATCAATTCAGAGGATCAGAATCAGTTTAGCCTGATCTTGCAATAGTGGCATAATTTAAATGTAAACCATTGGAAAGGTTATCTTTTGTCTTCAAATGCTGAAGATTAAGATACAGATACCAGAAGCAAAAGCGAATTAATGTAAACTTGTGTTTATGGTGAGGGATGATGGTACTGTAAGAGTTGACTATATTACAAGCCCAGGCACTTCTAGCACAGTCGCAGGCGTTTTGATAGAGTAAACCTCCTTCGTATAGGGGCACACCACTTCCACAATATTTTACCAACACCCAACGCTAGTTAAAACAAGTTCGAGGGCCCCCAGGATATCCTGCTCCTCATACTAATGCTTCTATCGTGAACTCAGTCTCATAGTTAATGTCGCTGAAAATTAAAGTGGCCTTTTCCATAATACTCTTTATGGTTTTCCTCGCTGACCATCAATTATATTTGCTTTGAAGGGCTTGTCTCATGGAGAGAGAAAATAAAACAAGCTATAAAGTGAGGATTGCTGTTTAAAATTACTCTTACAGCCTGGTGAACACTATGGGGAATCTATTCAGAGGAAAACTTAAACTTGAAAAGTTCTGACAGCTAATCTTGTCTGATCCCATCTCAGTTGAAATAAATATTGACAATGCAGACTGTTTTTTCTGCCACACAGCTCGGCAAGAACATTCTGATTTGCACTACTTCCTAGTATTTCAGCACAAATTGTCGCGTAATCCCGGCCTTTTAAAGGTCAGTAAATGGATAAAGAAGAAACTCTCGGCCTTACCTCCGGCCCATTCACCCGCCTCTCCCCCGAGCCAGCCTTGACCACTGGCCTCTCGCCACCGAACCATCTGCCCCAGGCGGCGTAAAGGACTCCGCCGACCAATGCCACTGCTACCCCGAGCAGCCCAGTGCGATAAATCTGCTCCAGCATCAGCAGCACCAACACGGCCCGATTAAGAGTGGAAGTGGTTGAACGGACACGGTTTCATTCCGGGCTCGGAGCCACTCCCAGGCTGGAAACAAGGCCTCTCCCCTCCCCTGCTGCCGACACGCCCTCTATGAGCGGCAACCTTGGCATTGTGAGCCAGTGCAACCGTCAGCCAGAGGAGTAGCCTCGCCGCCCGGGCCCTCCAACCCAGAGAAGGACATTACACAGAGCCAGAAACTGAAGAGCCGTTTTCTCCTTACAGAGGTCAAAACCACGGTGAACACATTTAAAGTGCAGAGAAGTACAGCGCAGGGACAGGCCTATACAATTTTCATATCCCTCCATTCTCTTACCTAAGAGCCTCTTAAAAGGCTTACCTTACCTAACACCCCTCCCTCACTAGACATCTTTAAACTTTTCTCCTCTTATCTTAAATGTATGCCAGCTTGTATTAGACATTTTGACTCAGGAAAAAAATCATACTCTCATAATTCTATAAAACATCTGTCAAATCTCCCTCATTTCAGCCTCCAGCAATTTAGAGAAAACAACGCATTTGTGTCCTTTTAGCAGATACCTTCTTATCCAGGCTTCCTGGTAACCTCTAGACCCTCTCCAAAGCCTCCACATCCTTCCTATAATGGGGTGACCTGAAATGAATACAATACTCCAGTTGTGCCCAAGTAGAGTTTTATAAAGCTGCAACATAACTTCCTGGCTGTTGAACTCAATGCCTCAACTGATCAAAGCAAGTATAACTATTAGAGTAAAGGGAATTAGAGAGACTGTGAGGAGCTGGCAAAAGTTGATTGGAAGGGGACACTAGCAGGGATGATCATAGAGCAGCAATGGTTGAAGTTTCTGGGAGCAATTCAGAAGGCACAGGATTTATATATCTCAAAGAGGAAGTATTCTGAAGGTAAGATGACACAACCATGACTAACAAAAGAAGTCAAAGCCACATAAAAGACAAAGAGAGGGCAAATAGAGCAAAATTTTGTGGGAAGTTAGAGGATTGAGAAGCTTTTAAAAACCAACAGAACACAACTAAAAAGTCAAAGAATGAAAAGATGGAATACAATGCTAAACTAGCCATACTAAAGAGGATGCCAAACATTTCTTCAGTTTTATGAAGAGTCAAAAGAGGTGGGAGTAGATATGGGACTCCTGGAAGATGATGCTGGAGAGGTAGTAATGGGAGACAAGGAAATAGCGGATGATCAGAATAAGTATTTTGCATCAGTCTTCACTGGGGAAGGCACAAGAGTATGCCAGAAGTTCAAGGGCGTCAGGGGGCAGAAGTGAGTGAAGCTGCCATTACTTCTGAGAAGGTGCTTGGGAAACTGAGAGTCTGAAGGTAGATAAATCACCCAGACCAGGTAGTCTACACCAAGGATTTTGAAAGAGGTGGCTGAAAAGATTGTAAAGGCATTAGTAATGATCTTACAAGAATCAATAGATTCTGGCATGGTTCCGGAGGACTGGAAATTTGCAAATGTCATTCCACTCTTCAAGCAGGGAAAGAGGCAGAAGAAAGGAAACTATAGGTCAGTTAGTCAGACCTCAGTGGTTGGGAAGATGGTGGAGTTGATTATCATGGATGAGGTCTTGGGTACTTGGAGGTACATGATAAAATAGACCGTAGTCAGCAGTTTCCTCAAGGGAAAATCTTTCCTGACAAATCTGTTGGAATACTTTGAAGAAGTAACAAGCAGAATAGTTAAAGGAGAGTAAGTGGACATTGTATTCTTGGATTTACAGAAGCCTTTGACAAGGTGCCACATGAGGCAGCTTAACAAGCTACTGGCCCATGGTATTACAGGAAAGGATAGAGCAGTGGCTGATTGGCAGAGGGCAAACAGTGTGAATAAAGGGAGCCTTTTCTGGTTGGCTGCATTAACTAGTGGTGTTCCACAGGGGATGTGTTGGGACTGCTTCTTTTCATGTCATATGTCAATGATTTGGATGATGGAATTGGAACACAGCAGGCCAGGCAGTATCTATAAGGAGAAGCACAGTTGACGTTTCGGGCCAAGACCCTTCATCAGGACTGACGAAGGGTCTCGGCCCGAAACGTTGAAAGTGCTTCTCCTTATAGATGCTGCCTGGCCTGCTGTGTTCCACCAGCATTTTGTGTGCTGGTGGAAAAAAAATAGTTAAGACCAAAATTGGGCCATTGAAGACAGAAACGGGTGAATTTATTATGGGGAACAAGGAAATGGCAGACAAGTTGAACAGGTACTTTGGATCTGTCTTCACTAGGGAAGACACAAACAATCTCCCAGATGTAATAGTGGCCAAAGGAACTAGGGTAAAGGATGAACTGAAGGAAATTTATATTAAGCAAGAAACGGTTGAGTCTGAAGGCTGATAAGTCCCCGGGACCTGATGGTCTGCATCCCAGGGTACTTAAAGAGGTGGCTCTAGAAATCGTGGACGCATTGGTAATCATTTTCCAATGTTCTATAGATTCAGGAACAGTTCCTGCTGATTGGAGGGTGGCTAATGTTGTCCCACTTTTCAAGAAAGGAGGGAGAGAGAAAACAAGGAACTACAGACCGGTTAGCCTGACGTCAGTGGTGGGAAAGATGCTGGAGTCAGTTATTAAAGAGGAAATTACGACACATTTGGATAGCAGTAGAAGGATCAGTCCGAGTCAGCATGGATTTATGAAGGGAAAATCATGCTTGACTAATCTTCTGGAGTTTTTTGAGGATGTAACTATGAAAATGGACAAGGGAGAGCCAGTGGATGTAGTGTACCTGGACTTCCAGAAAGCTTTTGATAAAGTCCCACATAGGAGATTAGTGGGCAAAATTAGGGCACATGGTATTGGGAGCAGAGTACTGACATGGATTGAAAATTGGCTGGCTGATAGGACGGCAGGCTGTGACCAGTGGGGTACCGCAAGGTTCGGTGCTGGGACCACAGCTGTTTACAATATACATTAATGATTTAGATGAAGGGATTAAAAGTAACATTAGCAAATTTGTCGATGACACAAAGCTGGGTGGCAGTGTGAAATGTCAGGAGGATGTTATGAGAATGCAGGGTGACTTGGACAGGTTGGGTGAGTGGGCAAATGTATGGCAGATGCAGTTTAATGTGGATAAATGTGAGGTTATCCACTTTGGTGGCAAGAACAGGAAGGCAGATTACTATCTAAATGGAGTCAAGTTAGGAAAAGGGAAGTACAACGAGATCTAGGTGTTCTTGTACATCAGTCAATGAAAGCAAGCATGCAGGTACAGCAGGCAGTGAAGAAAGCTAATGGCATGCTGGCCTTTATAACAAGAAGAATTGAGTATAGGAGTAAAGAGGTCCTTCTGCAGCTGTACAGGGCCCTGGTGAGACCCCACCTGAGTATTGTGTGCAGTTTTGGTCTCCAAATTTGAGTAAGGACATTCTTGCTATTGAGGGAGTGCAGTGTAGGTTCACAAGGTTAATTCCCGGAATGGCAGGACTGTCATATGTTGAAAGATTGGAGCGACTGGGCTTGTATACACTGGAATTTAGAAGGATGAGAGGGGATCTGATTGAAACATATAAGATTATTAAGGGATTGGACACACCGGAGGCAGGAAGCATGTTCCCGCTGATGGGTGAGTCCAGAACTAGAGGCCACAGTTTAAGAATAAAGGGTAGGCCATTTAGAACAGAGATGCAGAGAAACTTTTTCACCCAGAGAGTGGTGGATATGTGGAATGCTCTGCCCCAGAAGGCAGTGGAGGCCAAGTCTCTGGATGCATTCAAGAGAGAGTTAGATAGAGCTCTTGTAGATAGCAGGGTCAAGGGATATGGAGAGAGAGCAGGAACGGGGTACTGATTGTGTATGATCAGCCATGATCACAGTGAATGGTGGTGCTGGCTAGAAGGGCCGAATGGCCTACTCCTGCACCTACTGTCTATTGTCTATATTGTCTATTGTGTGTGTTGTTTGAATTTCCAGCATCTGTAGATTTCCCCGTGTTTGCTTGTGGATGATGGAATTGATGGCTTTGTGGCAAGTTTGCAGACAATACAAAGTTAGGTAGAGGGGCAGGTAGTGTTGAAGAAGAGAGGCTGCAGAAGGTCTTGAGGATGTAACATTGAGGCTTTATAAGGCACGGGTGAGGCCTCACTTTTGTGAGCAGTTCTGGGCCCCTTATCTAAAAAAGAGTGTGCTGATATTGGAGAGAGTCCAGAGGAGGTTCACTAAAATGATTCTTGCAGAGGCAGCAAGGCAGGGCCAGCCTGATGGACAGCTGGTGCCCCGAAAGGAGAGATAAAAAGCAGGTCTGTGAAGACACAGGCAGACACACCAGGGAGGCACACCACGGGACACTGAAAGAGCGTTGTGCACCCACGTGAAGGTGGGGGTTTGAAGGATCAATTTGGAGGAATTGATCAGTGGCTCACAGTGTGTGAAGGTACAACCGGTGGGGACTTGTTGTGTGTCCACCCTCGCCTGGGTGACAGGTCTACCACTGAAGAACGGTTGTACAGGGTCACAGTTGGAGACCATAACAGGACAGGAAGACAACGGAAGGTGCGACGGCAACTGCATCATCTCTCACTCCCTCTCTCTCTCCAACGTTACACCAGCAACTACCTTTGATTCCTATTTCCACACTTCTGTATATATCATTGCTAACCTGTTTCATATATTTGCATTTTATAGTACTATATTACTTAATTTACTAATAAACACTATTAGTTACAGTAATACCAGACTCCAAAGGTGTTTCAATTTCTGCTGGTTCGGTAACCCTGTCACAGGGTACGTGACAATAAGGAGAAGCACTGTCGATGTTTCGGGCCAAGACCCTTCGTCAGGACTAACTGAAAGGAAAGATAGTAAGAGATTTGAAAGTAGCAGGGGGAGGGGAAAATAAGAAATGATAGGAGAAGACTGGAAAAGATCATTTTTGTGAACCTCTTTTGAACCTTCTCCAGTTTCAGCACATCCTTTCTAAGGTACGGAGTCCAAACTTGCTCACAATACTCCAAGTGAGGCCTCACCAGAGCATCATAAAGTCTGAACATTGCATCCTTGCTTTTATATTCTAGTCCTCTTGAATGAATATGAACATTGCATTTGCTTTCCTCACTACAGACTCAACTTGCAATTTAACTAGGGAACCCTGCACAAGGACACCCAAGACCCTTTGCACCTCAGTGTTTTGTATTTTATCTCCATTCAGAAAATAATCAACCCTTTCATTTCTTCTACCGAAGTGCAAGACCATATACTTCCCAACACTGTATTCCATCTGACATTTCATTGCCCATTCTCCTAATCTAAGTCATTCTGTAGCTGTCTATTTCCTCAAAACTACCTGCTCCTCCACCTATCTTCACATTGTCTGCAACAAAGCAATCAATTCCATCATCCACATCATTAACAACTAGTTCCAACATACACCCCCGTGGAACATCACTGGTCACTGGCAGCCAACCAGAAAAGGCTCCCTTCATTCCCATTCTTTGTCTCCTGCCAATCAGCCACTGCTTTATCCATGCTAGAATCTTTCCTGCAATACCATGGGGTTCATAAGATCCTGAAAACATAAGACACAGGAGCAGAATTAGGCCTTTCAACCCATTCAGTCTGCTTCACCATTCCATCATGGCTGATCCTGGATCCCACTCAACCCCATACACCTACCCACTCACCAAATCCTTTGATGCGCTGACTGATCAGGATATGATCAACTTACGCCTTAAGTATACCCACCGACTTAGCTCCATCACAGTCTGCGGCAGAGCATTCACAAATATACTACTCTCTGGCTTAAAAAAATCCTTACCTCTGTCCTAAAGGGTTGCTCCTCAATTTTGAGGCTGTGCCCTCTAGTTCTGGATACCCCCACTATAGGAAACATCCTCTCCTCATTCACCCTATCTAGTCCTTTCAACTGCCAAATGCCCCTCATATGTTAACTCCTTCATTCCCGGAATTATCCTTGTGAACCTCCTCTGGACTTTCACTGACGACAACACATCCTTTCTGAGATATGGGGCCCAAAATTGTTGACAAGTATGGCCTGACTACTGTCTTATAAAACCTCAGCATTATCTCCTTGCTTTTATATTCTATTCCCCTTGAAATAAATACCAACATTGCATTTGCCTTCCTTACCACAGACTCAACCTGCAAATTAACTTTCTAGGAATCTTGCATGAGGACTTCTAATCCCTCTGCACCTCTGATGTTTGAACTTTCTCCCCATTTAGATAATCCGTACTATTGTTCCTTTTATCAAAATGCATTACCATACATTTCCCAACACTGTATTCCATCTGCCACTTCCTAATTGTCGAAGTCCTGCTGCAATTGCATTGCTTCCTCAGCATTACCTACCCCTCTGCCTATCTTCGTATCATCCGCAAACTTTGCCACAAAGCCATCAATTCCATTATCCAAATCATTGCCCTTTATTCCCACTTGTTGCCTTCTGCCAGTCAGCCATTCTGTCATCCATGCCCCGCATCTTTCCTGTCATGCCATACGAATTTATCTTGTTAAGCATCCTCATGTGCAGCACTTTATCAAACACGTTCTGAAAATCCAGTAAATGACATCCACTGCTTCTCCTTTGTCCACCCTGCTTGTTATTTCCTCGAAAAACTCTTTAACAGATTTGTCAGGCAAGATTTCTCTTCACAGAAACCATGCTGACTTTGACTTATTTTATTATTAGTCTGCAAGTACTTTGAAACCTCATCCTTAATAATACTTAAATACTTTCCCAACTACTGAGGTTAGGCTAACTGGCCTATAATTTCCTTCCTTTTGCCTTCCTCCCTTCTTAAAGAGTGGAGTGACATTTGCAATCTTCCAGTCCTCCAGGACCATGCCAAGATCAGGATTTCTTGAAAGATCATGACCAATGCATCTGTTATCTCTTCAGCAACCTCTCTCCGGAGTCTGGGATGTAGTCCATCTGGTCCAGGTGGTCCAGCACTCTTTCCTTTGGGATTGCAATGGCACTCACTCCTGCTCTCTGACACTTACAGACCTCTGGCACACTGCTAGTGTCTTCCACAGTGAAAACTGATGCAAAGTACCCATTAAGTTCAACTGCTATTTCTTTGTCCCCCATTACAACCTCAGCAGCATCATTTTCCAGTGGTGCCATATCAATACTCACCTCCCTTTTACTTTATATAACTGAAAAAATCTTTTGGTAATCTGCCATATATTATTGGCTAGTATGCCCTCATATTTCATCTTTTCCCTTTTTATAGCTTTTTTAGTTGTCTTTTGTTGGATTTTAAAAGCTTCTCAATCATCTAACTTTCCACTCACTTTTGCTACCTTATATGCCCTTTCCTTAGCTTTTATGCAGTCTTTAATTTCCTTTGTCAGCCATGGTTGCCTACCCCTGCCATTTGAGAATTTCTTCTTCTGTGGGTCATATCTATACTGTGCCTTGTGAATTATTCCCAGAAACTTCAGTCATTTAGCCCTCCCGTCATCCCCGTCAGTATCCTCCTCCAGTCCACCTGGGCAAGCTCCTCTCTCATGCCTCTGTAATTCTCTTTATTCCATTGTGATACTGATACATATGCTTTATGCATCTCCCTCTCAAATTGCATTTGAATTCAATCATATTATGATCACTGCCTCCTAAGGGTTCCTATACGTTAAGCTCCCTGATAAGATTTGGGTTATTACATGACACCCAATCTAAAGATAGCCTTTCTCTTGAGTTAGGTTCAAGCACAAGCTGCTCTAAAAAGCCATCTTGTAGACATTCAACAAATTCTCTCTCCTGCAATCCAACACCAACCTTATTTTTCCAATGCCCTTCTATATTGAAGTCCCCCATAACAATTGTGTCATTACCCTTATTGCATGCCTTTTCCAGCTCCCTTTGCAATCTCAACCCCACATCTTGGCTACTATTGGGAGATCAATATGATTCCTATAATGGTTTTTTACCCTTGTCATTTCATAATTCCACTCAAAGATTCACTATTCTCTGACCCTGTGTCACCTTTTTCTAAAGATGTAATTCCATCTCTTACCGATAGAGCCACACCACTGCCTATGCCTTCCCGCCTGTCCTTTCGATACTTTTGTAGCTCGTTAAGCACCCTCATGTGTGGCACTGTGTCAAAGACCTTCTGAAAATCCAAGTACCCAACATTAACCAATTCTCCTTTGATAGCTCTGGATCTGTACTTGCTGAAATTCAGAAGAATGTTGGGGATCTCATTGAAACCTATCAGGTGTGGAAAGCTTGAGACTGGACATGGAGAGGATTTTTACTATGGTGAGAGAGTCTAACACCAGAGGACGCAGCCTCAGATGGGGCATTTGTTTGGAACGGAGATGTGGAGGAATTCCTTTAACCAGAGAGTGGTTAATCTGTGGAATTCATTGCCACAGGCTGCTGTGGAGGCCAAGTCATTGGGTATATTTAAGGCAGAGATTGATAGATTCTTGTTTAGTCAGGGAATGAAGGGTTAGTGGGAGAAGGGTCTGAGAGAAAATAGGATAAGCCATGATGAAATGGCAGAGCACACTCAATGGGACATATGACCTAATTCTGCTCCTATATCTTATGCCTTCCTTACTACCCAATTGATTTGTACTGCTAATTTCAGGAGAAGGAAGTAATTGGCAGAAGGAAATTAGGACAAAAGGGTAAAAATTAGCCTTATTGGTTGATAGAACAGATATAAAGGGTCAAAGAGACTACATTTGTTCTGCTTATGTTTCAGGATGAAACACATCTACACAGAGTGAGATAGGGGTTCTTTACTCACTGCTGAAAAGGGATGAGAGGCCAAATTCCCCTCATACTAGCAAAGTATTTGAAGAATCCTGACATGTTGGGCTGCAGGCTTCTTGTACAACATCTCTTTCAATTTCTTACCTTCACCTTCTCAGTTCCCTCATCCACCTCACTCTCTTGTGCCCTCTCCCCTCCAACTCTCATCACTTTGAGTTACTGGAATTGGAATAAGCTAAAACAACACATGGAGCGTTGATATGTATTTGTAGCTCAGTCTTCCAAATTAGATGCATATAGGAATCTGCAAACAGTAAGCATGAGTCACACTGAGTCTTTTATTAAAGCTGTTTTAACACCACAATGTGTTTACATTGATTGTTTCAAATCTCTGCATGTGTAGAATTTTCTTTTACACATTTAAATGTAATCACCATCCCCCTTTTCCACCCTTTTTCTTTTTCTGTTGCTGCTTTTTCTTCGAAGCTGCCGAGGGTTTCTGTTGTCGAGGGGGTACAATGTTGCTGGATGATGCCACCGTTGATACTGTCCCAGGTCTTGGGGATGTGGGCGGGCTATTCACCATCTTGCTTGCATCCCTGAATTAGAAGAGTAGAATGGTCATTGACTCAGATGTAAAGACATCTTTAAACATATTCCATCAGTCTGTGGATATGTGACAACACAATGAATTAACTGGGGATCGTGATAGTAACCCAAGTATGGTTTTTCAGATTGCAAATCATTTACTTATGAGTTACTTTCAGCAAACAGTTTGCAGACTGTGGGGGTTACTTTAATTGGAGGGTTGCATATAGTAGGGTGCATCTACCACAAATGTAGCTGAGCATTGCAGCTTATTCCATCTCCAGGCATGGACTGGTGCTTTTGGATTCAGCTTGAGATCAGAACCATAAAATACAGGAGCAGAATTAGCCCACTTGACCCATCGAGTCTGCTCCACTATTTCATCATGGCTGATCCATTATTCCTCTCAGTCCTAATCTCCTGCCATCTCCCTGCCTGCCCTGACCAATCAATAATCCACCAACCTCTGCCTTAAATATACCCAAAGACTTGGCCGCCACAGCTGCCTGTGACAATGAATTCCACAGATTCACCACTCTCTGACTAAAGATATTCCTCCTCATCTCTATTCTAAAAAGATGGCCCTAAATTCTGAAGCTGTGTCCTCTAGTCATAGACTTTCCCACCATAGGAAAGTTCCTCTCCACATCCATTCTCTCAAGACATTTCAGCATTCGATAGGTTTCAATTAGGTCACCCCTCATTCTTATGAATTCTAGTGATTACAGAGCAATCAAATGCCCTTCATATGACAAGCTGTTCAATCCTGGAATCATTTTCGTCAACCTTCTTTGAACCCTCTCCAGTGTCAGCACATCCTTTCTAAGTGGCCCAAAACTCCTCATAATACTCCAGTGAGGCCTCACCAGTGCTTTAATAAAGCCTCCATATTACACCCTTGCTTTTAAATTCTAATCCTCTTGAAGTGAGTGCTAACATTGCATTTCCCTTCCTCACCAAAGATTCAATCTGCAAATGAGCCTTTAGGAAATCCAGCACAAAGACTCCCAAGTCCCTTTGTGCTTCAGATTTTGAAATTTTCACTCCATTTAGAAAATAGTGTAACACCCTGGGAAAGGTTTCACTGTTAACGTAATGACCTTTCTGTAGAAGCAGTGTTTGGGTTATGGTTAGAGATAACCAGTGCTTCGGAACGTGAGCTGGGTCTTTTCGTTCAGCATGAGATGAAGAGAGAAAACGCTAGAGAGAACTGGTCATAAGGTACAGCCCAGTGGGGAGATCGTGATTTGATGAGGCTAGACAGTGAGATCAGCTGAGGATCGGTGAATTGAGCTCCAAATGGTGCACATTTTACTGTTTAATTATAATGGGCCCTTTTTGTTTTTTCTTTACTAACCCTTTAGTTAAGATTCACAAATATAATTCTTTTTATCATATGCAGTGTGCTGTCTGCTGTTTCTTGGCACTGAGTTATAACAGGGTAGCAAATTACACAACATCCACACAAACTGGGGTTTGGGGTGGGAGAGCCATCTCAATCTCACGGGTTTGGTGGGACCAGAGGTTGTCTTCCCTAGACTTATGTAGCCAAGGAAACCAGCGGGTTTCATTGTGGGGGTATTGTCTGGGATTGATTTTGTTGGATGCTCTGTGATTGCCCTGAGCATTGATCCACTGGGTTGTGTGTTTCAGTCTGTGCTGAACTATTGTCCAGTAAAGTGATTACGATATGTGGTTATGGATGCTGCAGGGATTGAGTGGTGGTGCAAATCCAAGGGGTTACTGGTAACCAATGCATGTGTGTTGAGTGGGGTGGACATTCGTAGCCTCAAGGATTTCTTAATTCGGACTTTAAGTACCGTTAAAGCATTAGGAACAGTTGCGTTCATAAAGCGGAGGTTTGACAAAATGGCAGGCAAATACTTCGTTTTAGTTCAGACTGATGTAACAGCAGTGGAACTGCCTGGTACTATTGGGGCCTGGGGGGGGGGGGGTGCCGTAGGCTGTCCATACTTTCCAGGGGGAGGGGAGTGAAGGTGAACATGTTGAATCGGAAGCCGAATCTCCTGTAGCTGGGGGCGGAGACTATAATACAAGTTGATCTTGTTTCTGTAGAACAAGGGGAAGGAGTGGTCTGATGTGGAAGGTCTAATGAGTCCTCCTGCGATAGGTGAGAATTCTGAGTTGGTATCAGCCCTTACCTCCCTGGCGAATAAATGGCAAAATGCCCAGGTTCAAAGTCCCAGCTATCGTAGGCTCAGCATGTTCTCAGGAATGAAGCCTACCACTAAAGGGGAAGAGGAGTATAAGACTTGGGCAGAGCAGACCTCTCCGATGCTGGATGAGTGGCAGTGCTCTGATGATATAAAAAGACAGCGATTGGTATTTGAGGGGGCCTGCTGCTGATGTAGTGAGATCCCCAGACACAGAACCTCTTTACTACCTCTGCGGGCTACATGCAAGTGCTAGAAAATGCATCTGGCATGATGGGAGGCTCAATGGCGGGATTTCAGAACATATTTCAGGAGGAAGAGGAGAAATTCTGTCTAGATTGTTTGGCTAGAGAGGCAGCCGAGTTGCTTGTGGCGTAGGGGAGCCTTTCAAACAGCTGAGGTGAATCATTAAGAATGGACCAAGTGGTGAAAAGTGCCCAGTTACAGGACCAGATTGTTTGGGATCTCGGAATGTCTTGTAAGACATGCACCCCTCCCCACCATTTGTCGAGCTGATCAGAGAAGTGAGATGAGAAGAATGCGACAGAGGTGTGGGAGGCCTCTGCCAGCGGGGTACAGTCCTCGGTAGTAGTCCTCTTGGCTGAAGTGACCACTGACAGCCCACCCCGGGGGTGTGGTATATGCTGCCCTTTGCAATTTCCTCAATAATTGACGAAGATTCCCATCCCTTCTCCCGTGGATGAAAAGGGGGGAACTAACAGTTTGAAAATAACAGGAGGCTGGACTCCCGATAACCAGGCATGAGGATGAGCTCAGCCACGTGACGAGGAGACCTGAGTTGTTGGGAGGCACGAGGAATGGACAGGCAGGTGCCTCCCAGGTAGACAGAAAGGAGGGAGTGTCTGAACCTGAAGAAGTAGATGATGGGGTAAGGAGATCCCAAAGAGTCAGGAAACTCCAAAACAGACTTGCCTGTGTTGCACCTGGGAAACAGAGTGTAGCACCTATCCCCTTGGTGAGCTACATCAGAGTCATTTACACCTGGGTTGGACTTTGTGCTTTGTATGAAGGGCTGACAAATTATCTCAATGTCATGAGGACATGACTTATTTTGATGGGGGGAGAGTGTAACACCCTGGGAAAGGTTTCACTGCTAACGTAATGGTCTTTCTGTAGAAGCAGTGTTTGGGTTATAGTTAAGAGATAACAGATGCTTTGGAAACCATATAACAATTCCAGCACGGAAACAGGCCATCTCGGCCCTTCTAGTCCCTGCCGAACGTTGAATGCCAATGCTTAAGTGAGCTGGGGTTTTTTTTGGTGTGAGATGAAGAGAGAAAATGCTGGAGAAAACTGGTTGTAGGATACAACCTGGTGGGGAGATCGTGATTCGATGCAGACAAACAGCAAGATTGGCTGAAGATCGGTGAATTGAGCTCCAACTGGTGCACATTTGACTGTTTAATTATAATGGACCCTTTTTATTTTTTCTTTCTTTTCTAAAGAGGTGGTTGAAGAGATTGTGGAGGTATTAGAAATGATCTTTCAGGAATCACTAGATCCTGGAACGGTTCTGGAGACTGGAAAATTGCAAACGTCACTCTGTTCTTCAAGAAGGGAGAGAGGCAGAAGAAAGAAAAGTATAGGCCAGTTAGTCTGACCTCAGTGGTTAGGAAGATGTTGGAATTGACTGTTAAGGATGTGGTTTCAGGGAACTTGGAGACACACGATAAAATAGGCCGTAGTCAGCATGGTTTCCTCAAGGGAAAATCAACACCTGACAAATTTGTTGGAATACTTTGAAGAAATAACAGGCAGGATAGACAAAAGAGAATCAGTTAATATTGTGTACTTGGACTTTCAGAAGGCCTTTGACAAGGTGCCACACATGGTGTTACAGAAAAGATATGTGCATGGATAAAATAGTAGCTGTTTGCCAGAGGCAAAGAGTGGCAATAAAGGGAGCCTTTTCTGGTTGGCTACCAGTGTCTAGTGGTTCCATACAGTCTGTTTTGGGACCATTTCTTTTTATGTTATATATCAATGACTTGGATGATAGAATTGATAGCTTTGTTGCGAAGATTGCAGATAATAGATGGAGTGGCAAGTAGTTTTGAGGAAGAAAAGAGGCTACAGTAGGACTTCGACATATTAGCAGAATGGGCAAAGAAGTGTCAGATGGAATGGTATATGGTCATGCGCTTCGGTAGAAATAATAAAAGGGTAGACTATTGAAAGCCCGTTGCGCAAGTCTAGGGAAGACACACTCCAGTCCCACCAAACCCGTGAGATTGACATGGCTCTCCCACCCCAAATCCCGGTTCGTGTTAGTTGAGGATAGAGAGAGCCTGCAGAGAGATTTAAATAGTTTAGGGGAATGGGCAAAGAAATGGCAAATGAAGTACAATGATGCACCTTGGTGGAAGAAATAAATGGGCAGACTATTATTTAGATGGGGAGAGAATTCAAAATGCAGAGATGCAAAGGGACTTGGAAGTCCTTGTGCAAGATACCCTAAAGGTTAACCTCCAGGTTGAGTCGGTGGTGAAGAAGGCAAATGCAATGTTGGCATTCATTTCTAGAGGTATAGGATCTAAGAGTAAGGATGTGATGTTGAAGCTCTATAAGGCACTCGTGAGACCACATGGAGTATTGTCTGCAGTTTTGGGCTCCTTATTTTAGAAAGGATATATTGACATTGGAGTGGGTTCAGGGAAGATTCACAAGAATGATTCCAGGAATGAAAGGTTACTGTATGAGGAACATCTGGCAGCTCTTAGGCTGTATTCCTTGAGTTCAGGAGAATGGGGGGGGGGGGGGGGGGGGGAATCTCAGAAACATTCCAAATGTTAAAAGGCCTGGACAGATTAGATATGGAAAAGTTATTTCCCATGGTAGCGGATTCTTGGACAAGAAGGCACGACTTCAGGATTGAAGGACGTCCATTTAGAACAGAGATGCAGAGAAATTACTTTAGTCAGAGGGTGGTAAATCTGTGAAATTTGTTGCCACGAGCAGCTGTGGAGGACAAGTCACTGGGTGTATTTAAGGCAGAGATAGATAGGTTCTTGATTAGTCAGGGCATCAAAGGGCATGGGGAGAAGGCAGGGGAGTGGGGGTGACTGGAAGAATTGGATCAACCCATGATTGAATGGCGGAGCAGACTTGATGGGCCGAAAGGCCTACTTCTGCTCCTATACCATATGGTCTTATAGCACAAGGAGTTTAGATGGGATGGAGTTTGTTAGGTGTGTTCAGGAAGGTTTCCTGACACAATATGTAGATAAACCAACCAGAGGAGAGGCTGTATTTGATCAGGTATTGGGAAATGAAACTAGTCAGGTGTCAGATCTCTCGGGAGAACATTATGGAGGTAGTGACCACAACTCTTATCTCCTTCACTATAGCACTAGAGAGGGATAGGAGCAGACAATTTGGGAAAACATTTAATTGGGGTAGGGGGAAATATGATGCTATTAGGTAGGAAATTGGAAGCATAAATTGGGAGGACATGTTCTCAGGAAAATGCACAGCAGAAATCTGGCAAATGTTCAGGGAACGTTTGCATGGAGCTCTGTATAGGTACGTTCCATTGAGGCAGGGAAAGGATGGTAGGGTTAAAGGATTATGGTATCCAAAGAATGTGGGAAAGAAAAGAAGAGCTTACAGAAGGTTCAAGAAACTAGGTACTGTTAGAGCTCTGGAAAATTACAAGGTTGCCAGGAAGGAGCTTAAGAATTAAGAGAGCCAGAAGGGGCCATGAGAAGGCCTTGGCAAGCAGGATTAAGGAAAACCCCAAGGCATTCTACAAGTATGTGAAGAGCAAGAGAATGAGCCGTGTGAGAATAGGACTGATCAGTTGAGATAGTGGAAATTTGTGCATGGAGTCAGAGGAGGTGGCAAAGGTACTTAATGAATACTTTGCTTCCCATCCCCACAGACCTTGACAATTGTGGGGATGACTTACAGCAGACTAAAACACTTGAGCATATAGACATTAAGAAAGAGGATGTGCTGGAGCTTTTGAAAGGTATTAAATTAGATAAGTCACCGGGACCGAATGAGATATACCCCAAGTTACCGTGGGAAGCGAAGGAGGAGATTGCTGAGCCCTCTTGCGATGATCTTTGCGTCATCAATAGGGATTGGAGAAGTACCAGAGGATTGAAGGGTTGCAAATGTTGTTCCCTTGTTCAAGAAAGGGAGTAGAGATAACCCAGTGAGTCTGACTTCAGTGATGAGCAAGTTGTTGGAGAAGATCCGAGAGGCAGGATTTATGAGCATTTGGAGAAACATAATCTGATTAGGAATAGTCAGCATGGCTTTGTCAAGGGAAGGTCGTGACTTACGAGTCTGAATGAATTCTTTTGAGTATGTAATGGAACAGACGATGAAGGTAGAGCAGTGGATGTAGTGTATATGGGTTTCAGTAAAGCATTTGATAATGTTCCCCATGCAAGGCACCTTCAGAAAGTAAGATGGCATGGGATCCAAGGCCTTGCTTTGTGGGTCCAGAATTGGCTTGCCCACAGAAGGCAATGGGTGGTTCTGAATGATTCGTATTCTGCATGGAGGACAGTGACCAGTGGTGTTCTGCAGTAATCTGTTCTGGGACCCCTCCTCTTTGTGATTTTTATAAATGAACTTGATGAAGAAGTAGAAGGGTGCTGTTGTTGAGAAAAAAGTTGGAAGCGTTGTGGATAGTCTGGAGGGTTGTCGGAGGTTACAGCGGGACATCAATAGGATGCAGAACTGGGCTGAGAAGTGGTAGGTGGACTTCAACCCAGATAAGTGTGAAGTGGTTCATTTTGGAAGGTCCAATTTGAAGATAGAATATAATATAAATTGTAAGACTCTTGGCAGTGTGGAGGATCTGAGAGAGGGTTTGTGTCCATAGGACACTCAAAGCTGTTGCACAGGTTGACAGTATTGTTAAAAAGTTGTATGGTGTGTTGGCATTCATCAACCATGGGAATGAGTTCAAGAACCATGAGATAATGTCATAGCTATATCAGATCTTGGTCAGACCCCACTTGGAGTACCATGTTCATTTCTGGTCACCTCACTATAGGAAGGATGTGGATACTATAGAAAGAGTGCAGAGGAGATCTGCAAAGATGTTGGCTGAACTGGAGGGTGTACCTTATACGAATAGGTTAAGTGTACTTGGCCTTTTCTCCATGGAAGAAGTGACCTGATAGAGGTGTATAAGATGATGAAGGGCATTGACCTTGTGGACAGCTAGAGGCTTTTTCCCAGGGCTGAAATGGCTAACACAAGGGGGCATATATTAAAGTGCATGTAAATAGGTAGCGAGGGGATGCCAGGGATAAATTTTTCACACAGTGTGGTGGATGCGTAGAATACACTGCCAGTGGCAGTGATGGAATTGGATACATTAAGGTCTTTTAAGAGCCTCTTGGAACTTAGAAAAATAGAGGGCTATGCGCTAGGGAAATTCTAGGCAGTTTCTAGAGTAGGTTAAATGGTCGGCACAACATTGTGGACCGAAGGGCCTATAATCCGCTGTATATTTCTATGTTCTATGAGAAAGCAGGTATATAAGGTTGGATGGGATCTGGGATCCACCATTACGGAATGGCAGAACAGACCTGATGGACTGAATTGCCTAATTCTGCTCCTGTGTCTTCTTGTCTTATGTTGGCTTTGACTTCTTTTGTAGGCCACAGTTGTGTCATTTTTTTTCCTTTTTGTGATGTATATATCCAGTGCTTTCCAAATTGCTTCCAGAATTTTCAGCTGTTGCTGCTTTGGCAGTCAATTTCCAAAGAACCTTTTCCAATCAATTTAAGCTGACTCTCCTCTCCTTTCATTTATCTATTAATTAATTAATTTATTTATTTATTTAATTAATTAATTTTAGAAATTACAAGGAATAAATGTGATAATAAAATAGTAAGAAAAATAATGTTGACCCTCCCCCCCCTCCCCTTAACCCTCATCTAAAGAAAAGAAAGAAAAAAAAAGAAAGAAAGAAGAAAAAGATTGCCTGGATATCGGAGGACCCGCACATGCTCCATGGAGTTCAAAATAATTTTGATATTTATTTTTATTTTCCCCAATTACTATGATTTTATCTTCAAAGGACCTGTGTATTTAATCCTATCTTTTGTAAGTATGGGAGCCAAATTTTCAAAAATATATCATATTCATTTCTTAGATTATATGTAATTTTTTCAAATGGAATACAACTATGTATTTCATTATTCCAATGATCCATAGTTAAATATAAATCAGATTTCAAACTAACTGTGATAACTTTCTTGGCTACTGCCAATGCAATTTTTATAAATTTTTTCTGATACTTGTTCAATTTAAGTTTCGGTATTGTCCCTTCAATGTCTCCTAATAAAAATAATAATGGACTATGTGGGAGTTGAGCATCTCCTCTCCTGAGCTGCTCTAAAAAGCCATCTCATATGCACTCTAGAAATTCGCCCTGAATCCTGCAGCAACCTGATTTTCCCCATCTACCTACATATTGAATCCTCCATGACTATTGTAAAAATTGCCCTTTTGGCATGCATTTTCTATGTCCCCTCATAATTTGTAGACCACATTTTACTGCTGTTATAGTTATACTCTGTGTATAACTCACTTCAGGATCTTTTTACCCTTGCAGTTCCTTAGCTTTACCCACAATGATTTCACACCTTCTGACCCTATGTCAGCTCTTTCTAATGATTTAATTTCAGGTTTTTTAATCAAGAAAGCTACGCCACCTCCTCTGCCTAACTGCCTGTCCTTTCAGAATCAGAATCAGGTTTATTATCACCAGCATGTGACGTGAAATTTGTTAACTTAGCAGCAGCTGTTCAATGCAATACATAATCTAGCAGAGAGAGAAAAAAAATAATAACAATAAATAAAATAAAAACATAATAATAAATAAACAAGTAAATCAATTACATATATTGGATAGATTTTAAAATGTGCAAAGACAGAAATACTGTATATTTAGAAAAAAGTGAGGCAGTGTCCAAAGCTTCAAAGTCCATTTAGGAATCAGATGACAGAGGGGAAGAAGTTGTTCCTGAGTTGCTGAGTGTGTGCCTTCAGGCTTCTGTACCTCTTACCTGATGGTAACAGTGAGAAAAGGGCATGTCCTGGGTGCTGTAGGTCTTTAATAATGGATGCTGTCTTTCTGAGACACTGCTCCCTAAATAAAGATGTCCTGGGTACTTTGTAGGCTAGTTCCCAAGATGGAGCTGACTAGATTTACAACCCTCTGCAGCTTCTTTCGGTCCTGTGCAGTAGCCCCTCCATACCAGACAGTGATGCAGCCTGTCAGAATGCTCTCCACTGTACAACTATAGAAGTTATTGAGTGTACTTGTTGACATGCCAAATCACTTCAAACTCCTAATAAGGTATAGTTTGTGTGTGTTGTTTGAATTTCCAGCACCTGCAGATTTCCTCATATTTGCTGGTGTCTTGCCTTCTTTTTGAGTACATCAATTATGTTGGGACCAGGTTAGATCCTCAGAGATCTTGACACCCAGTAACCTGAAGCTGCTCACTCTCTTCACTTCTGATCCCTCTATGAGGATTGGTATGTGTTCCTTCATCTTACCCCTCCTGAAGTCCACAAGCAGCTCTTTCGTCTTACTGACGTTGAGTGCCAGGTAGCTGCTGCGGCACCATTCCACTAGTTGGCATATCTCACTCCTGTATGTCCTCTTGTCACCACCTGAGCTTCTACCAACAATGATTGTATCGTCAGCAAATTTGTAGCATATTTCGATACAGTCGATATCCAAGGTTGTTCAGCTCTTAGCTATAATAGACAATAGGTGCAGTAGTAGGCCATTCGGCCCTTCGACCCAGCACCGCTATTCAATGTGATCATGGCTGATCATCCACAATCAGTACCCTGTTCCTGCCTTCTTCCTATATCCCTTAACTCCGCTATCTTTAAGAGCTCTATCTAACTCTTTCTTGAAAGCATGCAGAGAATTGGCCTCCACTGCCTTTTGAGGCAGAGCATTCCACAGATCCACAACTCTCTGGCTGAAAAAGTTTTTCCTCAACTCTGTTCTAAATGGCCTACTCCTTATTCTTAAACTGTGGCCTCTTCTTTCTTTCTTCTTTCAGCCATGATTCAGTGATGCCTACAACATCATACATGCCAATCTGTAACTGTGCTACGTTTATCTACCTTAGTCCATATATTGCACACATTCAAATATAACACCTTCAGTTCTGAATTCAGCCTTTACAAATTTTGTCTGCCTTTTACATTGCAACTTACCCTGTTGAATGCAATTTTGTCCTGTCATCAGCGAGAGGCTTGCTAAGAGTCTCAATACAGATTGCACTTGTTTGTAAACCAACCACCTGATCCTAAGCACTATCAGTCAAGTTTCCATCGCACTGCCAAATTAGTTTAACCCTCCCAAACAACTCTAGCAAACCTGCCTGTAATGATATTGGACTCCCTTGGGTTTAGGTGCAATCCCTCATTACTCAATCAGCAGGTGAAACTTTCCGCAAAACTAAATTACCAATTGACACTGACAGCAGTTACAGCCTCAATAAACACAAAATTCTCAAAGATAAACATGTCTGTGTTCCCAAGTCTGTCTTTATCAAATGGACAGGTGCAAGCTTAAGTAGCAGTGCCTTCCCCCGCAGTGCCAACAAACAGAAAAGAGAAGCAACAGAGAGAAGAGGCACAGACAGCTGTCCTGCTGGGTTACAGTCATGAATAATGGTCCTCTTTCACAACATTTGAAGAACATATTTGAATCTGCAGAAGGGTCAGAAACTTCATATCACATCTCATGGGTATGATTGTAAGGCCATGAGACAGAAGAGCAGAGTTAGTCCATTTGGCCCATCAAATCTGCTCCATCATTCCATCATGGCTAATTTATAACCCCTATCAATCCTAATCTCCTGCCTTCTCCCTGTAACCTTTTTACGCCCTGAATAATCAAGAACCTATCAACCTCCACTTTAAATATACCCAATGACTTGGCTTCTACAGGGATGTCGATGGCAACAAAATCCACAGATTCACCACCTAATCTAATTTCTAATTATGTTAGATAATCTAATCTAACCTAATGAAATCTAATTTCATTAGAGGCTAAAGAAATTCCTTCTCATTTCTGTTCTAACTGGATGTCCCTCTATTCTGAGGTTGATTGGCAGCATTAGTTCTCTTTGATGGGATGCTGCTCCAGCTGAATATTTCCAGAATTTTCATCTATTTCAGATTTCCAGCATCTGCAGTATTTTTGCTTTTCAACTCCACAAAAATAAAAATTTGGAGCACTGAAGCCTGCTTAACCATTCAATAAAAACATTGCTAATCTGATTATAATCTCAACTCCAATTTCCCACTTGATAAAAACGGAACCCTTCTTCCCTAGAATACGCGATGGAAGTAAAAAACCTAACCACCCCTTCAATCTATGTAATGTTATTAAAAGAGGTTAAATGTTGTCTGCATTAAGAATCATCGAAGCTTAGACTATCAGATGTAGGAGACATAAATTACTTAGAGAACTTTGAAACCGATGAATCTTTCAGTTATGATCTGGTACCAACATAAGAACTATATTTGATTTCAGTAATGCTTGTGATCTTGGAGTACAGGAGGATGCCATTCTACCTGACAAGTGACTGAATCAGATTCCATACTTTGCCAAATATCCACTTGTATTATTCAGCACAGGGACCTTGAAAGACCATCACACACAGCAAATACTCACAGCTCACTAGCTCCAGATGATGTTGCACCTTGAGTTCCTTTTCCAATGGGCTCTTTCTTCTTGCCCTTCTTTCTCCCACGATAATACGAGCGTTCCCGCATGGGAAGCCATCGTTCTGGATCTGCGGGTACTTTTGGATCAAAATTCTTGGGTAGTTTACCTGCATGTTAAAAAGTTAGACAATTACACACTTTGGACTAACTTAAGTTCATTCGCTTAACTAAATTAGATCAAGAATGTCTGAATTTGCTGATTTTTCCCTAAAATTTGGCTTCATTACGAAAAGGCATTCTCATTCCAAAGTTTTTTTTACATCTTTGAAGTAGAAACAACTTTATGCTTCAAAACTCTGTGAAGGTCATTCCACTTGGCTCTCAGAACAATCTCATAGATACAAGTTCTACCCCCATTTCATTTTATTGTAACCTCTCTTTTCTGCTCATCAGCTCTATTCCAATTCTCTACACAGCATAGCTTTGGCATGTTAGGGAAAATCATAGCACCTACTGAACCATAGGGTGAATGTGTATACATCATACAGACATTACTGTTCACTTTTCTATACTCTATGGGAAGTATAGAAATTATCATGTGTCCAACCTGGTAATTCCTGATTGACGAGTTTTTCATACACTGTGGCAAACCAACTACTGAAGCCAACACCTCCACAAAACTAATTGCTCTTCAACTTTAGAGTAATTAGAACACTACAGCATAGAAAAGGTCTTTCCGCTCATCTGGTCCATACCAAACTGTTATTCTGGTTAGTCCCATTGACTTGTACCAGGACCACAGCCCTTCCATCCATGTATCTATCCAATTTCTCAAACCTGCATCCATCACTTCCACTGGCAGCTTGTTCTACACTCCCACCACTCTTTCAGCGAAATTCCCCCCATGTTCTTCTTAAACTTTTCACCTTTCATCCTTAATCAATGACCCCTAGTTCTAGTCTCATCCAACCTCAGCAGAAAAACTCTGCTTGCATTTACCCTATCTATCCTCCTCAAATTTATATACATCTATCAAATCACCCCTCATTCTCCTATCTTCTAGGGAATAAAGTTCTAATCTATTCAACCTTCCACTATAACTCAGGTCCTCAAGTCCTGGCAAATTCCTGTGCATCTAAACTCCTGTATTCAACACATTTATTTACAGTAAGACCAATGTGTCAATAGCTCCTTTTACAACCCTATCTACCTGTGATGCCACTTTCAAGAAATTATGAATCTGTATTCCCAGATCTCTCTGTTCTACCATACTTCTCAGACCCCTACCACTCACCGTGCAAGTCTTAACCTGGTTTGTCCTCCCAAATTACAAAATCTCACACTTAAATCCACCAGCATTTTTTCAGCCCAATTTTCCAACAGGTCCAGATCCTGCTGCAAGCTTAGATAGCTTTCCTCATTTCCCACTATGCTCCCAATCTTGGTATCATCTCTTTCTGGACTTTGTACAGAATGGACCAATCAGATCTGTATTCACAACCGTTCTCAATTTGTCTGTATGTTGCCTGAAGTTAAATATATATCCCTTTCTAAACGGTCTTACTCTTTATCCTGGAGTATTCAGTAAGCAGAATGAAGAGTACATGTACAATATCTGCCAAAGGCTCTGTACTGTAACCAGAATGAAGAGTAAATGTATCATAATTTTATCTCCTTTACAATAGCATTGGAGAGAGATAGGAACAGACAAGTTAGAAAAGCGTTTAATTGGAGTCAGGGGAATTATGAGGCTATTAGGCAGGAATTTGGAAGCTTAAATTGGGAACAGATGTTCTCAGGGAAAGGTACGGAAGAAATGTGGCAAATGTTCAGGGGATATTTGTGTGGAGTTCTGCATAGGTACATTGCAATGAGACAGGGAAAGGATGGTAGGGTACAGGAACCGTGCTGTACAAAGGCTGTAGTAAATCTAGTCAAGAAGAAAAGAAAAGCTTACAAAAGGTTCGGAGAGCTAGGTAATGTTAGAGATCTAGAAGATTATAAGGCTAACAGGAAGGAGCTTAAGAATGAAATTAGGAGAGCCAGAAGGGGCCATGAGAAGGCCTGGCAAGCAGGATTAAGGAAAACCCCAAGGCATTCTACAAGTATGTGAAGAGCAAGAGGATAAGACGTGAAAGAATAGGACCTATCAAGTGTGACATTGGAAAAGTGTGTATGCAACCAGAGGAAATAGTAGAGGTACTTAATGAATACTTTACTTCAGTATTCACTATGGAAAAGCATCTTGGTGATTGTAGTGATGACTTGTAGCAGACTGAAAAGCTTGAACATGTAGATATTAAGAAAGAGAATGTGCTGGAGATTTTGGAAAGCATCAAGTTGAATAGGTCGCCGGGAACGGATGAGATGTATCCCAGGCTACTGTGGGAGGTGAGGGAGGAGATTGCTGAGCCTCTGGTGATGATCTTTGCATCATCAATTGGGACAGGAGAAGCTCTGGAGGATTGGAGGGTTGCGGATGTTGTTCCTTTATTCAAGAAAGGGAGATAGCCCAGGTAATTATAGACTAGTGAGTCTTACTTCAGTGGTTGGTAAGTTGATGGAGAAGATCCTGAGAGGCAGGATTTATGAACATTTGGAGAGGTATAATATAGTCAGCATGACTTTGTCAAGGGCAGGTCATGTCTTACGAGCCTGATGGAATTTTTTGAGGGTGTGACTAAACACATTGAAGAAGGAAAAACAGTAGATGTAGTGTATATGGATTTCAGCAAGGCATTTGATAAGGTACACCCATGCAAGGCTTATTCAGAAAGTAAAGAGGCATGGGTTCCAAGGGGACCTTGCATTGTGGATCCAGAACTGGCTTGCCCACAGAAGGCAAAAGGTGGTTGTAGACAGTCATACTCTGCATGGAGGTTGGTGACCAGTGGTGTACCTCAGGGATCTGTTCTGGGACCCTTGCTCTTCATGATTTTTATAAATGACCTGGATGAGGAAGTGGAGAGATGGATTAGTACGTTTGCTGATGACACAAAGGTTGGGTGTGTTGTGGATAGAGTAGAGGGCTGTCAGAGGTTGCATCGCGACATTGATAGGATGCAAAACTGTGCTAAGAAGAGTCATTTGGAGTTCAACCCAGGTAAGTGTGAAGTGGTTCATTTTGGTTGGTCAAATATGATGGCAGAATATAGTATTAATAGTAAGACTCTTGGCAGTGTAGAGGATCAGAGGGGTCTTGGGGTCTGAGTCCATAGGCGCTCAAAGCAGCTGCGCAGGTTGACTCTGTGGTTAAGAAGGCATATGGTGTATTGGCCTTCATCAATCATGGAATTGAATTTAGGAGCCGAGAAGTAATGTTGCAGCTATATAGGACCCTGGTCAGACCCCACTTGGAGTACTGTGCTCAGTTCTGGTCACTTCACTACAGGAAGGATGTGGAAACCATAGAAAAGGTGCAGAGATTTACAAGGATGTTGCCCGGATTGGGGAGCATGCCTTATGAAAACAGGTTGAGTGAACTCGGCCTTTTCTCCTTGGAGTGACAGAGAATGAGAGGTGACCTGATAGAGGTGTATAAGATGATGACAGGCATTGATCGTGTGGATAGTCAGAGGTTTTTTCCCAGGGCTGAAATGTCTGCCAAAAGAGGGCATAGTTTTAAGGTGCTTGGGAGTAGGTACAGAGGAGATGTCAGGGTTAAGTTTTTTACGCAGAGAGTGGTGAGTGCGTGGAGTGGGCTGCCAGCAACGGTGGTGGAAGTGGAAACGATTGGGTCTTTTATGAGATTTTTGGACTGGTACATGGAGCTTAGAAAAATAGAGGGCTATGGATAACTCTAGTAATTTCTACGGTAGGGACATGTTCGGCACAACTTTGTGAGCCAAAGGGCCTATATTGTGCTGTAGGTTTTCTATGTTTCTATGCTTCTATGAACCTGAGAGGGTCCATTATCCTTGCAGGCAGGTTAACTAGAGATGATAGGATTGGAAGACATTGAATCCATCTGGGTTGAGTTAAGAATCTACAAGAATAAACGGTCCCTGATAGTATATACAGGCCTCTCAAAAGTAGCTGGGATGTGGACTATAGATTACAACAGGAATTAGAAAAGATGTCTTAAAGGGGCAATTTTATGATAATCATGAGAGATTTCAACGTTCAAGTCCATTCGGAAAATCTGGTTGGAAATGGATCCCAAGAGAGTGAGTTTGTTGAATGCCTTCGAGATGGCTTTTTGGAGCAGTTTGTTGTTGAGCCTACTAGGGGATCAGCTGTATTGGATTGGGTGTTATGTAATGAACCGGAGATGATTAGGGAGCTTAAGGTAAAAGAACCCTTAGGAGGCAGTGATCACAATATGATTGTGTTCAACTTGAAATTTGATAGGGAGAAAGTCAGTTGTAGCAGTATTTCAGTGGAGTAAGGGAAATTACAGTGGTATGAGAGAGGAGTTGGCCAGAGTAAATTGGAAGGAGATGCTGGCAGGGATAATAGCAGAGCAACAATGGTATAAATTTCTAGGAAAAATGAGACAGGTGCATGATAGATGAATTCCAAAATCAAATATTGAAATGGCAAAATAGTAGAATAAGGGAAGTCAAAGCTAACGTAAAAGCAAAAGACATACAACAAAGCAAAAATTAGTGGGAAAACAGAGGATTGGAAAGCTTTTAAAACTCTACAGAGAGCAATGAAAGGAATCACGAGGAAAGAAATGAAATATGAAAGCAAGCTCACAAACAATATCAAAGTGGATAGTAAAAACTTTTTCAAGTAGGTAAAAAATAAAAGAGAAAGGACAGTGGATATAGGACCGCTAGAAAATGAGACAGGAGAACTAATAACAGGGGCCAAGGAGATGGCAGATGAACTATATGAGTATTTTGCATCATTCTTCATGGTGGAAGACACTAGCAGTGTGCCAGATGTTGAAGGGTGTGAGTGCAGTGACTATTACAAGGGAGAAGGTGCTCAAAAAGCTGAAAGACTCAAGGGTACATAAGTCACTCAGCTAAACAGCACCCAAGGATCTGAAAGAGGTAGCAGTAGAGATTGGGAAGGCATTAGTAGTGATCTTTCCAAAATCATTGGACTCTGGCATGGTGCCCGAAGACTGGAAAATTGCAAATGTCAGTCCACTCTTTAAGAAAGGAGGAAGGCAGCAGAAAGGAAATTATGGACCAGTTAGCCTGACCTCAGTGGTTGGGAAGATGTTAGAGTCAATTGTTGAGGATGCGATTATAAAGTATTCAGTGACATAGGACAAGATAGGTCAAAGTCAGCATGGTTTCCTTAAGGGAAAATCTTGCCTGTCGAACCATTTGGAATCCTTTGAGGAGATTACACATAGGATAAATAAAGGGGATGCAGTGGATTTCGTATATTTGGACTGTCAGAAGGCCTTGCACACGGTGCCACACATAAGGCTGCTTACCAAGTTGAGAACCCATGGTATTACAGGAAAGTTACCAACATGGTTAGAGCACTGGCTGCTTGGTAGGAGGCTGCAAGTGAGGATAAAAGGATCCTTTTCTGTTTGGTTGCCAGTGACTAGTGGTGTTCCACAGGTCAGTATTAATGATTTACACAATGGAATAGATGGCTTTATTGTGAAGTTTGCAGATGATACGAAGATTGGTGGAGGGGCTGGAAGTGTTGAGGAAACAGGTAGGGTGCAGAAGGACTTAGACAGATTAGGAGAATGGGCAAGAAAGTGACAGATTAATTACAATGTTAGAAAATACATGGTCATGCACTTTGGTAGTAGAAATAACTGTGTAGACTTTGGAGTCCTTGTGCAGAATACCCTAAAGATTAACACAGGCAGAGTCGGTGGTGAGGAACGCAAATGCAATGTTAACATTCATTTCAAGAAGTCTAGAATAAGAGCAAGGGTGTGATGCTGAGGCTTTATAATGAGGCCTCACCTTGAGTATTGTCAACAGTTTTGGGCTCCTCATCTAAGAAAAGATAAGCTGGCACTGGAGAGTAGGTTCAGAAGGATGATTCCGGGAATGAAAGGGTTATCGTATGAACAACATTTGATGGCTCTGGGTCTGTACTCGCTGGAACTTTGAAGGATGAGGAGGGATCTCATTGAAACTTTTCAAATGTTGAAATGCCTAGACAGAGCAGATGTGGAAAGGATGTTTCTAAAGGTGGGGGAGTCTAGGATAAAAGGACACAATCTCAGGATATAATGGTGTCCACCTAAAACAGAGATGCAGAAAAATTTGTTTAGCCAGAGAGTGGTAAATTTGTGGAATTTATTACCACAGGCAGCTGTGGAGAACTGGTCATTAGGTGTATTTAAGGCAGAGCTTGATCATTTGTTGATTGGACATGGCATCAAAGGTTATGGGGAGAAGGCTGTGCAGTGAGGCTGTAGAGGGGAAAAAAAGGATCAACCATGATTGATTGGTGGAGCAGGCTCAATGGTCTATTTCTGCTCCTATGTCTTATGGTCCAAAACATTGCCCCGAAGCCATTCACAGTAATGTTCAAGGTTCAATTTAAACTAATTTAGGGTGTCAAGCAAAGTAATATAATAAATGAACAGCAGAATCTATCACAAATTAAACATATGCCAATTGAAATTGATGCTGGTAAACAGAAATAAGAAATGTAAAGAAAAAAACCTCTCTTTTTCTTCTTCTTTTTCTTTATATCACCCTGTCTGTAAAACAAACAAAAGAAAATGTCAGAAGGAAAAATTCTATCAAAGCAGAAAAAAATAACCTGAATGCTATAAAAATTGCAGCCATTAAGTTTTCAGACATGTTGCGGAATAAATTTGCTCCATTTCCCTCGCAGCTATTAAATCAATCCAAGTCATGGAAATGTAAATACGACCAACCACTCATCACTGATCACAGACCATTTCATACAAACGCTCAGTAAATATCAGCCTTGAAATGATGAGGGGTTTACAGGGTAAACGCAAGAAGCCTTTTCCCACTGAGATTCCACTGGGTGGAACTGCAACTGGAGGTAATGGGTTGCAGGGTAAAAGGTAAAAAGTTTAAGGGGAACATGACGGTCATGAGAATGTGGAACAAGAGGTGAATGCAAGCTCAGTTTCACTGTTCAAGTGAAATTTGGATACGTACATGGTTGGTAGGTCTATGGAGAGTTTTGGCAGTGGGCGATTAAATAATTCAGCACAGACTATATGGGCTGAATACCCTGATTTTGTACTGTACTTTTCCTTGACTCTAAATTTACCATTCACTAACATCATATTATGGGTATTTGAAGACAGAGGGAGTGCTGGAATACAATTAAATGTTATTGCCCAGTAAGTTCAAGTGACATTTAACCGTGACAAAATTTGATATCAAGTACAGTCAGTGTCATCTAAATGCCTACTAAGTTGAAAGCCAATATGCATTAAAGGGTAGCCATGTGATATCTACTCTGAGGGATATGTTAGAACATAGAAAATCTGCAGCATATTACAGGCCCTTTGGCCCACAATGTTGTGCCGACCATGTAAACCCATTCTAGAAACTGCCAAGAATTTCCCAACAGCATAGCCCTCTACTTTTCTAAGCTCTTATCTAAGAGTCTCCTTAAAAGACCCTATTGTATCCGCCTTTACCACACATTTAACTCACCCACCACTCTCTGTGTGAAAAATTTACTTATGGAAGTAGGTACACTCTCTGTATCTACTTCCAAGCACCTTAAATCTATGCCCTCTCATGCTAGCCATTTCAGCCCTGGGAAAAAGCCTCTGACTACCAACATGATCAATGCCTCTCATCATCTTATACACCTCTATCAGGTCACCTCTCATCCACCGCTGCCCCAAGGAGAAAAGGCCGAGTTCACTCAACCTATTCTCATAAGACATGCTTCCCAATCCAGGCAACATCCTTGTAAATCTCCTCTGCACCCCTTCTGTGGATTCCACATCCTTCCTTTAGTGAGGCGACCAGAACTGAGCACAATACTCCAAGTGGGGTCTGACCAGGGTCCTATATAGCTGCAACATAACCTCACGGCTCCTAAACTCAATCCCATGATTGATGAAGGCCAATGGCACCATATGCCTTCTTAACCACAGAGTCAACTGGCGTAGCTGCTTTGAATATCCTATGGACTCGGACCCCAAGATCCCTCTGATCCTCCATACTGCCAAGAGTCTTACTATTAATACTATATTCTGCCATCATATTTGACCAACCAAAATGAACCACTTCACATTTATCTGGGTTGAACTCCACCTGCCACTTCTCAGGCCAGTTTTGCATCCTATCAATATCCCACTATAACCTCTGACAGCCCTCCACACTATCCACAACACCCCCAACCTTTGTGTCATCAGCAAATTTACTAATCCATCCCTTCACTTCCTCATCCAGGTCATTTATAAGAATCAAGAAAAGTAGGGGTCCCAGAACAGATCCCTGTGGCACACCACTGGTCACCAACCTCCATGCAGAATATGACCCGTCTACAACCACCCTTTGCCTTCTGTGGACAAGCCAGTTCTGGATCCACAATGCAAGCTCCCCTTGGATCCCATGACTCCTTACTTCTTCAATAAGCCTTGCATGGGCGTACCTTATCAAATGCCTTGCTGAAATCCATATACACTACATATACTGCTCTACCATCATCAATGTGTTTAGTAACATCCTCAAAAAATTCAATCAGGCTCTTAAGGCACAACCTGTCTTTGACAAAGCCATGCTGACTATTCTTTAATATTATGTCTCTCCAAATGTTCCTAAATCTTGCCTTTCAGGACCTTCTCCATCAACTTACCAACCACTTAAGTAATGTTCACTGGCCTTTAATTTCTTGGGCTATCTCTACTCCCTTTCCTGAATAAGGGAACAACATCTGCAACCCTCTAATCCTCCGGAACCTCTCCCGTCCCTATTGATGATGTAAAGATCATCATCAGAGGCTCAGCAATCTCTTCCCTCGCCTCCCACAGTAGCCTGGGGTACAACTCATCCGGTCCTGGTGACTTATCCAACTTGATGCTTTTCAAAAGTTCCAGCACATCCTCTTCTTTAATATCTAAATGCTCAAGCTTTTCAGTCCACTGTAAGTTATCCCTACAATTGTCAAGATCCTTTTCTGTAGTGAATACTGAAGTAAAGTATTCATTAAGTACCTCTGATATCTCCTCTGGCTCCATACACATTTTTCCACTGTCTTATCCTCTTGCTCTTCACATACCTGTAGAATGCCTAAGGGTTTTCCTTCATCCTGCCCGCTAAGGAATTCCCATGGCCCCTTCTGGCTCTCCTAATTTTATTCTCAAACTCTTTCCTGCTTGCCTTATAATCTTCTAGATCATTACCTAGTTTTTTGAACCTTTCGTAAGCTCTTCTTTTCTTCTTGACTAGATTTACAAAAGCCTTTGTACACTACGGTTTTCTTTCTAAGATACTGATCACAATACTCCAAGTGAGGCTTCACCAATGCTTTATAAAGTCTCAACATAACAGCCTTGCTTTTACATTCTAGTTCTCTAGAAAAGAATGCTAACATTGCATTTGCCTTCCTCACCACAGACTCAACCTGCAAACTAACATAGAAACATAGAAAACCTACAGCACAATACAGGCCCTTACGCCCACAAAGCTGTGCTGAACATGTCCTTACCTTAAGAGAATCCTGCACAAGCACTGCCAAGTCTCTTTGCGTCTGTTTTTTGTATTTTCTCTCCATTTAGAAAATAATCAACCTTTTATTTCTTCTACCCAAAGGGTATGACCACACACTTCCCGACACTGCAGTTCAACTGCCACTTCTATGCACATTCTCTTAATCTGTCTAAGCCCTTCTGTAGCCTCTCTACTTCCCCAAAACTATCAGTCACTCCAACTATCTTCGTCTCATCTGCAAACTTTGCAACAAAGTCATCAATTACGAAATTCCACGTCATTGACATATAACGTAAAAAGAATTAGTCCCAACACAGACTCCTGTGGGACACCACTAATCACTGACAGCCAATCTGATTAGTGTCTTAAAGGCTCAGCATTATCCCCTTGCTTTTATATTCTATTTCCCTTGAAATAAATGCCAACATTGCATTTGCCTTTATTACCACAAACTCAACCTGAAAATTAACCTTCTGGGAGTCTTGCATGAGGACTCCCAAGTCCCTCTGCACTTCTGATGCTTGAACCTTCACCCTGTTTACATAATAGTCTGCACCATTGTTCCTTTTACCAAAATGCATTGTCATACATTTTTTTTCACTGTTTTCCACCTGCCACTTTTTTGCCCCATCTACCAATTTGTCAAAGTCCTGCTGCAATCGCATTGCCTCCTCAGTGCTACCTACCCCTCCATCTATCTTCGTATCATCTGCAAACTTTGCCACAAAGTCATGAATTCCACTACTAAATCATTGACAAACAATATGAAATGTAGCAGTCCGATACTGAACCCTGAGGGCCACCATTAGTCACTAGCAGCTGTTACGAAAACCCCGTAACCAGGTAACTTACCAGCAAAGATAGATGGATCAGCTGAGTCAGATGCTACTATTTTCAAACGTTTTATTCAACAAGGGCACAAACGTATGGTTAATACAAAACATTCAGATCATACACGTCGTCAAAACTCAATCTAAAACACCGGTGTAACCATAATCAATCAGAAATAAGCTCTACAGTTGTCTAGGGGGTAATACTGAGTCCAACGGAAGTATGAAGAGTCACTCAGAAGTTTGCAGGCTTTTTCCTTTCTGGGAACCCGCTGGGGTTTTTACTTTGTAGAGAGAAAGAGATGATTTAGAAAAGATGCACACTTGCCCGTCGTCTTGGCAGAGCAAATCCTTGGAATCAGGGGAGCAGACTTCCCCGTTGTTATTTAAAAGCAGTCTTTCGTTGGTTTTAGCCACAGATTCAAATTCGGAATCTAACGCACGTGGCTTCCTTCAAAATGGCGTCCCGCTCCCACGGGAATCGATCTCGTGTCTCCTGGGTGCGTCTGAGGGTCCTCCCCTCAGACCCGCCTTTATACTTCTTCACGGGATCGCAGGTGTCAATCAAGTTGCAGGTAATGCGATCTCTCTCTCAACCAGCCCACTTTGCCCGAGGGCTTTTCACGTGGTCTCCATGAGACAATAGTCAAAGTCACCTTTATTCTGCTTCTTGGGAGAACGTGGTCTTCCGCACGTCTCTCTCTCTTGGGTCAGTTGACCCCCCTTAACTAGAGTTCTTGCGATTTTCACAAAGGAGGGGGCCAACGGCATAACACCTCCCCCCATAATGGGTTTTTAACCAGCGGTTAAAAACAGGTTGACACAGGATTTTTTTTTTTGAATCTACATACTACACAAGCTTTTCTCTTCACAGAGTACTACTGTTATACATTCAAGTCAGTATCTAAACAGGTAACAAGTACAGTGCCCCTTTTCTTTAATACCTTAACCTCATGTGCCATACTAACGCCTGGTAGCATCAAACTTCAGCTCAATAACCACCTTATTTATTTGCTTTCTTCAGCAACATAACTAAGGAGGTGTGATCTTAGCTTACATACATCTACAAAGGTTCATGCAAAAGACAAATTTTTATGTTACTTTCAAACTTAACAGTCAAGCTTCCATGGGTGTTGTCTTTATTATTCACATACTTTGTCAAAATCCCTTAAAACCGGCTTCTGCTATTTTAAAAATCGCGTCCCCATTAACCCTCGCCTCTTTTCCGGTTAATTCCCTCGTGGCGATCTTGGGCACCCTGGCGAAATAGGCTTTCGCCCGCTCCTTTCATAGGAGTTATTTTATCAGCGTGTTCCAAACTTAGACCACCCAATTCCTTAATTTTAGGCAATTTGTCGTTTTTCTCTTCAGGACCCGTCATACTATTAGTTTCCAATTTAAGATCCGCAAGCGATCCCGCTTTGTTCAGACAGCATTTCAAATTCTGCCTTTTCACACCACACTCTGGAATAACAATAGCGTGTGGGGCCCCTTTACCTTCCAACTCAACCTGTAATTGATTCACAGGCTTTGTGGTACCAAGCCATTGTCTCTGTAGCCTGGTTGTTGCTTTTGATATCAGTCCAGCCTTTAAATTTTCTTCATTCAATTTGGGAACTACACAATCCCCTTTCCCTTGAGTTCCGTGACTAGGTTCAGCACCACGTGCATCCCCATCTTGGACACACTCAAACGGGACATTGGCCTCTTCCAGGCTTTCAATACCCGTACCTTTTTCAAATTCTAACGTCCCCCCCTCCTTCCAGTTACTCTCCAGGCAGCCCCCTGTTGGGGAAGGCGCAACCCTGCGAGCTGAAACAACCTCCTCGGCCATGTCAGCTGACTTCTCCACAGCAAGGATACCCTTCTCCTCTAAGACTGCCCCCATTTCACTCTCGGGACCATCGAGAACATCTTTAGAACTCTCAACTTCTCCAAACAATTCTGCCAAACCAGACAGATCAACCACGTCCAACTCTGGACGTCTTAACAGCTTTATCTGTTTCTCATCTTTATTTCCTACCTCTAGGACCTTTCTCTTCACTAAGGGGGGGGGGCTATCTCCTCGCCCTTACCCCCTTTTACTTTACTACCTTCTGTTTTACCACCCTCTGAACCCTCGTGGTGTAGGGTCGGTAAAAACGTCTGGGCCAATTTCAAACTGCGCGCTGTCCCAGCCGCCGCTCTCGACAGGCTGCGAGTGTCCGCGCATGCGCGATAGCTCGGGGACTCCATGGGCGGGGCCTCAACTATCAGGGCGGTTCCGATCTTCCCACCCGCGAGGTCATTACCCAACAGGAGGTCCACGCCCTCCCCCGGTAACTCTGGCAGGACTCCTAGCTCCACAGGTCCCGACACCAACTCGCAATTGAGAAAGACCCTATGCAAAGGCACGACCGCGGTCTGGTTCCCGATACCTCTCAGGGCTACCTCGCCCGTGCGAGGGCCGAATTTTAACACATTACGGCTAATTAACGATAGTTCCGCCCCCGTGTCTCTCCAAATTTGTACGGGGATGGGGGGGGGGGGGTCCCCTTCCCTCAAAGACACGGTTCCTTCGGAACTAAATGTCTCCCGCCCCTCCGGTACTCCATCTACCTGGGGCTCTCTTGTCCATTTCCTGA
Source organism: Hemitrygon akajei (assembly GCF_048418815.1). NCBI lineage: Eukaryota > Metazoa > Chordata > Chondrichthyes > Myliobatiformes > Dasyatidae > Hemitrygon > Hemitrygon akajei. Next base: position 902,166 of record NC_133136.1, on the reverse strand, counting down.
TTACCACTGCACGCCCGATAGGGGTTGCTGCTCTCTCCCTCTCTGGCTCCTTTCTCGGAGCAAAGCAATTTGATGCGATATGACCCACCCTCCCACAATTAAAACAGGTTAAACCAGGAGATCTCCAGGTTTCCTGTCTGTTATCCTCACTTTTTCTGCTAGCTCCCGGCGGGATCTCCGCCTCAGCCGGCGGACTTTCCCTACCATTCCGACGGTCTCTCGGGTAACTCTTTGGCGAGGAAAACTTTGTCTTGTGGGTTAGGGCATATTCATCTGCAACCCTAGCCATCTCTGAGAGGGACTGATTCGTCCTCTCATTTAAATACATTCGGATCTCTTCCGGAACGCAACCTTTAAATTCCTCAATCAAAACTAACTCCCTGAGACGCTCATAGTTCTCGGCCACCTTTTCAGCTGTGCTCCAACGGTCCAAGAGCACACCCTTCTCATGGGCTAGCTCGGTATATGTTTGATTCCACCCTCTTCTTAAATTTCGGAACCTTTGTCTATACGCCTCAGGTACCAACTCGTAACCTCGGAGAATGGCCTCCTTTACTTGAGCATAATTTCCGTCCCTTTCTGGGGGCAGCGCGGCATATACCCGCTGTGCCTTCCCTCGTAACACACTTTGTAACAACGCCACCCACTGCCCTCTGGGCCACTTTTGATTCCTTGCCACCTTCTCAAAAATCAAGAAATAACTATCAACATCCGTCTCCTCGAACGGGGGGGACCAACCTCAATGCCCGGCTAACATCAAACCCCTCCTCTCTCTCTTCCCCTTGATCTCTTCGCTCTTGCTTTCGCCTGTTCAGCTCCAATTCATGGCTCCTTTGTTTCTCTTTCTCTTCTGCTTCTATTTCTAGCTGCTTTAGCTGGAGCTCACGATCCCGTCCTATCTCTAATTCCTTTAGTTTGAACACATGCTCTCTTTCCACAGCCCTTTCCTTCGCGGCTCTCTCGGCATCTTTTTCCCTCTCAGCTCTCTCCTACGTCTAGCTGCTTTACTTTAAGCTCATGGTCCAGCCTTGCTTTCTCCAACTCTACCTGATCTGTCCCACTCGCTAATCTCCTTTCGGGAATATTTTCCAAATCCTCAGCTGCAAACACCTTCTTCCCAACGTAATGCTGTTGTATGACCCTTCGCACTTCCTGCTTTTTCATTGCTGGCTTCACCGCTGTGAGGTCTAATGCCTGCGCCAAATTTACCAAGTCTGATTTTGTAGCCTTCCTTAGCGCCTCTACCGTCGGGTTTCTCCTAAATTCCTCCACATCCATCTTTGCTGGTTTCCCGTCTGGCTACCTGCGTAACCAGATTTAAGTTTGGACTTACAGCCAGATTCACTGACCCTCCCGTTTGGTTTCAGATCCGGGACGAGCACCCCACTTGTTACGAAAACCCCGTAACCAGGTAACTTACCAGCAAAGATAGATGGATCAGCTGAGTCGGATGCTACTATTTTCAAACGTTTTATTCAACAAGGGCACAAACGTATGGTTAATACAAAACATTCAGATCATACACGTCGTCAAAACTCAATCTAAAACACCGGTGTAACCATAATCAATCAGAAATAAGCTCTACAGTTGTCTAGGGGGTAATACTGAGTCCAACAGAAGTATAAAGAGTCACTCAGAAGTTTGCAGGCTTTTTCCTTTCTGGGAACCCGCTGGGGTTTTTACGTTGTAGAGAGAAAGAGATGATTTAGAAAAGATGCACACTTGCCCGTCGTCTTGGCAGAGCAAATCCTTGGAATCAGGGGAGCAGACTTCCCCGTTGTTATTTAAAAGCAGTCTTTCGTTGGTTTTAGCCACAGATTCAAATTCGGAATCTAACTCACGTGGCTTCCTTCAAAATGGCGTCCCGCTCCCACGGGAATCGATCTCGTGTCTCCTGGGTGCGTCTGAGGGTCCTCCCCTCAGACCCGCCTTTATACTTCTTCACGGGATCGCAGGTGTCAATCAAGTTGCAGGTAATGCGATCTCTCTCTCAACCAGCCCACTTTGCCCGAGGGCTTTTCACGTGGTCTCCATGAGACAATAGTCAAAGTCACCTTTATTCTGCTTCTTGGGAGAACGTGGTCTTCCGCACGTCTCTCTCTCTTGGGTCAGTTGACCCCCCTTAACTAGAGTTCTTGCGATTTTCACAAAGGAGGGGGCCAACGG